>NC_058405.1:975211-1019882 GCF_002201575.2 Neomonachus schauinslandi
GGAGGGGGAGGGGGTCCAGGGTGTGGAGCCACGGGAGGGGGAGGGGGTCCAGGGTGTGGAATGCAGGAGGGGGAGGGGGTCCAGGTTTAGAACCACAGGAGTGGAGGGGCCGAGGGGTTCAGTGACTGGAGCCTGGGGTATCTGTGCCCCCTGGATGGGCTCTGTAATCCCTGTCCCGGTTTGCTTAGTAATGGACTCAGAGGCAGCGCACAAAGAACAGGGTTAGATGTAAGAGAAATCAGATTGTTGCCACTTTTTTTTGTTTTTATGGAGTAATTTCTATCAGCATAAGTATGTCATGATTTCTCTCATCTTAAAAGAGAACCTGGTCCTCATCCGTCTCTCCAGCTGCCCGTTCTGTTTCTTTGCTCCCCTAGTCTCCGAGTCTGCTCCACCAGTTTTTGTTAAATTTACTCCAATTGACATTTCGCCCCCAACCCTCCATCAAGACTGTTCTTGCCAGGGCCCCAGTGGCCTGTTGTCCTGAGACTCGTGCTGAGTTCCTGGCTTTCATGCTATCTCCCCACGAGCCGACCATACGTGCAGGGCTGCAGCCAGGACACCTGGGAGGGAGGGGCTCCTAAGCAGCCACAGGCCCCACGCAGGTGGTCACCCCAGCTGGGACACCTGAGGTCTCCCCTCCTTGCCCCCACCCCACCCCTGAGGGCCTCATCCCCCAAATGCCCATGACTCCCAAACCTACAGGCTGCTGGGACCGAGCTCCCATCCTTGGCTCACATGCGGGCTTGGCCTCCCCTGTGCTCCTTCCCTTCTCGGGTGACCGCTCCCTCCAAACCTTGGGGCCAGCTGCACTGCTGCCACCTGGTGGGGACACCATGCCCTTCCCGGAGACTGCAGCCCCTCCCACAATGCACCTTTCCCCATTTCACTGGGCAAAGGGAGCCCTGAAGGCCACGGGCCAGGGTGCCACAGCCAGGGTGGGTTTCCAAACTCCACACCCCTGTGCACAACCTACTTCATTTCCTGAGAATGTAAGTAGCAGGACTTTATTTTGTTTACTGTTGGGTCCAAGTGTGTCGGAACCCGGACATTTCTCGCGGACAGCGACGGGGTGACCGGCCCAGGGCGCCTGTGTCTGACTTCCTCTCTGCTGTGCACAGGTCACAGACGCCACCCTGGGCAAGGCTGGGCGACGGTGCTGAGTGAGCCCCATGAGGAACGGCCGGCGTCCTAGGGATCTGGATGGCGAGACCCGGCCCTCAGGCCAGGCGAGAGCTCCCAGGGTCGCCCGCCGAACAGCCACCACGCTGCTGGACGCCAGCTGACTGCTGCCCGCCCAATCCCAGCACCGTTCCACATTCCCTTGACTGAGGTTTTCGGAAGACCACTGAGGCGTTTCCCACGTACGTGCGTGGGATGCACGCAGACAAAGCCCGCCGTGGTGCGATGCCGTGTTTCAACCGTAACTACCAGTCAGCGCCGGGGCTGAACTCGGGCCGTTTGCATTAACGATGAGGATGACTGACGCGGCACATGGTACGTTATTTTCAAAGATGAAATTAAAGCTGGGTTTAAAAACTGTGACTTATCGTGAAGCAGCCGGTGTGCGAGTTCTGCCGTGGGAAAGCCCACGCCAGGCCGTCGTGCTACCCTTCCACCTGGAGGCCGCGCCGGCCTGGCAGCCCCAGCCTGCCCGGTGAGGGGCTCCGGCCTGCCTTCTGGAAGGGGCCCCGCCCACGTCCCCACCCCTGGGGTCAGGACAGAGATCTGCGCGGGGGAGGCGGTGGGGGCACCCCGGGGCCCCCCAGGAGAGCCGAGCCACGGCCCCCCTCGCGTGCCACGTTCTCCCCCTGCACCGGGCTGGGCACGTCTCCGGCCCCGTGGTTTTGGTGAGCGCCCGTTGTGCCGGAATGCAGCGGCCCCATGCAGGGAGACCGCCCGTTCCTTTACTTTAGAGCTCCACCTGAACAGTTCCCTCTTTCAGAGCCGCCGGCCTCCACGGCAACGCTCACGGTCAGGACTGACAGCCCGTCGAGGAGGCGGCGGCGGGAGCTCGGGGCGAGGCCGCGGGTGCCCGCCTCAAGCTTGCTCGGCCATGCCGCCTGCCCGCGGCCACACACCCAGCACCCGGTTCCTCTTCTGTGGGCCCCTCGTGCCCTTGGGGGCCCACAGCTGCCTTCTCAGATCATGGGCACGTGGGGTCGGGCGGGCCCAGATCTGGCACTCCGGCACTCGTGCTCGCGCCCTCCTCCGGGAAGAAGGGAGACGTGAGTAAACCACACGCTGACCAACGCCGCTGCACACCCTTGTCTCCGGAGATGGAGCCCAGGGCTCCAGGCCTCAAATACGCGAAGCAGCCTCTCAGCCACCTGGTCAGCGCCGCGCAACGACAGACCCAACCGCACTTCCTTCCCTCTGCCCGCACGTGAGCCATGCACGCGCTCCTGGAAACCAGGGTCCCGCACAGCGCTCGTTCTGCTGGGGATAGAAGAGGAGCCGGAAGGTTGCTGTCCCAAACAAGGGGGAGCACGGGGGCCTCCGAGTCAGGCAGCTGGCCCTGTGATTGACTTCGTTCCTCCGCACACGCAGTCTATGAGTCCGCACACATTTACCACAGGCAGACGTGAACCGAAACCTCGCGGACAGCACGACCATTTCACATAAGATCCGGGAAGCCTGGCGGGTGAGGGGCCCTGAGGGTGGAGGGCCTGCTTCTTTCTCTAGGCGGGTGTGATGGGGGCCTCCCTGAGGGGGTGGCCTGAAGCATGAAAAGGAGCCATCTGAAGTGGTCCACCGAGGGGCAGCAAGCGCAAAGGCCCTGAGGCCAGAAGATCTGCCAACTAGTGAGGATGGGGACCCCGGGGCGAGGAGACGTACAAGCCTGGAAGGACCCAGAGTGTGTTGGGGGTCCCGCTGCCCCCTCCCAGCATCGTGCCTCCTACGGCCTCGACATCAGACCTGGGTCACTGGCTGTTCACATTTCCAGATAATAACATGATTCTTTGCCTTTTAAAACATCTAGGAGTGCCCGGAAACACAGGGCCTGTGACCCCCAGCTCAGCACTGAGCCAGCTCTGCAGCCAGGCCGCCTCGGCCCGCTCCGGCCACCGTCTCCCGCACTCAGGATGGCCCCCACCCAGAAGACCAGGGACTGCACGGGCGTCCACGGTCAGCAGCCCACCCCAGCCGTCCCCGTTTTCTCTCCAAATCCCTTGAACTTGTCCTTCCCTAAATCCACTGTGTGTTCAGTCATTTCACACTCAAGGGGCTGCCCTGTCCCACGTGCCCGCCGCGGTGCACACGGGGGGCCAGAGTTACCATCCTGGGTCCCCCCCATGTCTTCGAACCCCGGCATCCTGGTGTCCCTTCCCCAAGGACCCTCCCCAGTGCCTCTCCAGGGGGAGCCTGCATCTTCCAGCCACCTCACAGCCGTGAGCTTACACTCCTGCCCCGTGGCCTCAGGGGCTGAGCAGGCCTGAGACTGCCGTCCTGCTTCTGATCCCAGGGCCCAGACAATGAACGGAGATGCTCTGAGGTATTACAGCCCCACCAGGAAGCCCCTCAAGGGCGCACGGCCGGCCCAGGGGTGCTAAGGAAGCTGCTGGGCTCCCAGGCCGCCCGTCGGGAGCCCGGTGCTTGGAAAGAAAGGATGGCAGACCCCATGTGACCCAGGCCGTGGCCCACCTTTCTCCTGCCAGGAGACTACTCAGCACCCACGTCCCTGAGGAGGGCTCCCCCCCAGGTTGCTAGAAGAATCTAGGACCCTGCAGCACTGATCAGTGATGGGCTGTCACTGGTTGGCAGTTTTCATACAACAGGAACCAGTCAATCGAATTTGCTGTTTTGGTCTGTTTTCTGGATTAGACTAATTCACGGAGCTTAATTTACACAAATTCAGAAACCTGTCCTTACGGACGCTGAAGAATGAGGGTGGCGTCTCCGGGGACCCGGGGGGCTGAGCTCCTACGCTGCAGCTGACCTCCTCCTCACCCTGATGTCACCGGAGGAATGAGATCACCCACGAGGCTCAACAGCCATGGTGTTCGCTCATCAGGGTGTGAGGTCCACATCCTCACCACTTCTCGTGGTGGAGTGGGCGCCCCGGGTGGTGTTGCGTCCGCCCCAGTGCGGCCGGGGAGCTACGGAGGAAGTTTCCCTGCCTTTCTGGAAGAGGAGCTCCAGCTCTGTTCATAATAAAACAGAACCACAGTTGGGGGAGTTGCCTCTGGGGTCAGTTCTCCCCCCGCGAGAGCGTGAGGGGGACGACGGGTCAGGCCGAGCCCCAGAGGGTCTCAGAGCCACTTTGTGCCGTGGCCTCCTTCCCGTGGCACAAAAGCCCCTGCCACTCACAGTGGCCCGGTCTGTCGAACGGATCAAGGGAAGGTCCCGGGCTCCATCGGACCCCAGGCGCTGGGGCTGGAGCCGACACTTCCCAAGGGCAGGGGCAGGATGCAGGCTCTAGACCCTGCTGGCTCTGTGGGGCCGTGAGCCCCTCAGCACCACCTCCTTCTCTGACAGCCTGGGGCTCAGCGACACGCACCTGGGGATGCTGGTGAGGTAGGTCATGACATTCTGGAACTCCTTGTCGGGGACGTCGCTGAAGGCCGGGTAGTCCGGGAAGGTGATGACGGGGCTGCCGTCCTGCCCGCGCCCACCTGGGGAGAGAGTGAGGCAGCGCTCAGTGCGGGCGCCTTCCCCGAGCACCAGCGTCCGCTTAGAATTGATGGCGTTTTGTCAAGGCTGTGCTTGCTTATTAGGAAAGACGTGTGTGCTTTCCAAGGAACCCCTTGGTGTGGACAAGAGTGACACACATTCCAACAATCCCCCATTATTCTGCCGCCACGGGGCAGCCGCCAGAATTCGCGGCCCGTTTCCTCCAGAATGTTCCCTGTGCCTCTTTCCACACGATTGCGCTGCTGCTTGTCCTGTTTGCTCGCTAACGCCAAGAAGTACGGCTCTCTGTGCCGGGAGCTGCTTTAAACCCTGCACAGTGCCCAGCCTCCTACCCTAGCCGACCTCCTAAGGCTTCAGACAGTTGGGGTCTGAAGGGGGCCATCCCTTTGGCAGTGTGAGGGGGGAGGGCACCAGGCGGGTGGGAGACCTGAGGGACTTTGCTGGTCGGGTGTGGGGTTCGGGACCTGGGAAGAGGAGCTTGAAGAGGAGGCTGAGTTTGGTCTGGGGCTCACGTGGTCTGAACCGTCCTGCAAACAGTCCGGGGAGGGGCTGAGAGCACGCAGGAGTCACTGGGACCCAGGCTCCAGGTCGGCCTGCTCGCCGGTGCCGGGGTGGCTGGAGACAGCCCCCTTGAGGGATGGGCCCATCTCTCCTGCCCCGGCCCCCTGTCCTGGCTGTCGGATGCAGCGTAAGTCATGCGGTGTAGCTCTCCGGGCTGGACTGCAAGACACGCAGTGTCCACCCTCCCTGCTCCGAGCTCCCTCCTGGGGAGGAAGCCCGCACTGCCAGGGAGGGAGCGGCCGGCGTCACGCAGGGGCCCCGAAACGCCTCGTGTGTGAGAGAAGCCCCCTGACGTTCCAGCTGGCCAGCGCCACCCGGGGAGAGAGAACCACACGGCCGGCCCTTCCAGAATTCCCACCCAGAGAATTAACAACAAACCAGTAAAAGGGCTTGTTTCGAGCTAAGCTTTGGGTCAGCCTGGGCCGCAAGCATGGGCTCCGCACATCCTGGATCTCACTGAAGTGCATACGGGCAGCCCCCTGCCACGGCTCGGGCCACGGGGCACCTCCTGGCATTTCTCAGGCGTGTCCTGCATTATCCTGCCAAATTACAATGATGTCCAAAAACAGCAGGTATCATGGCCATTGATGGAATGATGCTGAAAACCTGACTGTGTCTGGGAGACCCGGGGAGGGGGACAGATCTTCCTGACGCGTGCAAGGCACACCGTACGGACACTACTGGAGAAGGGATCAGGCGCACCCTGAGCCACGCCGACATTCTCCGTGGATGGTGCCGGGTGTGGCATGACATGGGACGGGTCCCCCGTCAGTGTCACTCAGCCAGATCCCCAGACTCACGCTCCTTCGTGTGGGAGGAGCCTGGCCCCCATGAGGCCCAGCCCGCTAGGTCAGGCCCACAGGGCTGATCTCACAGCCACCGAGGGGGTCCTTCGTCACGTCCACATAGTCCCCTCCCAAGCTGCTGGCTGGAGTTTGGATACTAGAGAAAAGGTGTGTCTGGGGGGTGGGGGGCTCGGGGCCGGCCTGTGGCCCTGCTTCCTCCCCAAGTAATGCCAAGAGCGGTGGGATTATCACCTGCAGGAAGGTCAAGGTCATGAATCTGGGTCACTGGTGCACTAGAGCCATGAGCCTTTGGGGTCCTGAAGGGGCGAGAACAGGTTGGGGAGACGGAGGGAGCCGGCAGAGGGCCCGCAGCCTCCTGGCTAAGCATCTCGCCGCTGGGCACCATGACCCCCGTGTTGTCAAGGGGTTCTCACTCCTCTGAAGGATACCCCGCTTCTCCCCGCTGGGGAGAAGCAAACCTGCCTTACTGCTGACGTGTCCCCACAGAGACCCCCATCCTGCTGACAACCTTCGGATCCCACGGGGACCCCTGAGCTCCGGGGCCACACGTCAGGGCCATGCACCAGGGCCACATGTCAGGACCACACGTCAGGGCCACGTGTCAGGACCATGGGTTAGGACCACGCGTCAGGATCATATGTCAGGGACCACACGTCAGGACCACACGTCAGGGCCACGTGTCAGTGCCACGTGTCGGGGCCCACACATCAGTGCCACGCATTGGGGCACACGTCAGGACCACGCGTCAGGGCCACGTGTCAGGGCCACGCATCAGGGATGACACGTCAGGGCCACATGTCAGGGACCACACATCAGGACCACGGGTCAGGGCCACGTGTCAGGACCAAACGTCAGGGCCACGCATCAGGACCACATGTCAGGACCACGCATCAGGGCCACTTGTCAGGCCACACATCAGGGATGACACATCAGAACCACACATCAGGGCCACGTGTCAGGGCCCACACATCAGGGCCACGTGTCAGGACCACACGTCAGGGATGACACGTCAGAACCACACGTCAGGGACCACGCGTCAGGGCCACGCGTCAGGACCATGGTTAGGACCACGCGTGAGGATATGTCAGGGACCACACGTCAGGGACCACACGTCAGGACCACGTGTCGGGGCCACGTGTCAGGGCCACACATCAGGACCACACGTCAGGGCCATGCGTCAGGGCCACACATCAGGGATGACACGTCAGGGCCACGCATCAGGGCCACATGTCAGGCACCATACATCAGGACCACGCATCAGGGCCACTCGTCAGGCCACGCATCAGGGATGACACATCAGAACCACATGTCAGAACCACACGTCAGGGCCCACACGTCAGGGCCACACGTCAGGACCGAACGTCAGGGCCACACGTCAGGGACCACATGTCAGGGCTATGCATCAGGACCACGCATCAGGACACATGTCAGGACCACGCGCCAGGGCCACACGTCAGGGCCACACGTCAGGGCCCATGCGTCAGGGCCATGCGTCAGGGCCACACATCAGGGATGACATGTCAAGGCCACACATCAGGAACCACACATCAGGGCCACATGTCAGGGCCACACGTCAGGACCATGCATCAGGACCACGTGTCAGGGCCACGCGTCAGGACCACATGTCAGGACCACACGTCAGGGCCACTCGTCAGGGCCACGTGTCAGGGATGACACGTCAGGGCCACACGTCAGGGCCCACACGTCAGGGCCATGCGTCAGGACCACACGTCAGGCACCATACGTCAGGGCCCGGCTGGAGGAGTGGCTTCCAGCCCAGGGGATGGTCAGGTGAGCCAGGGAAGGGCCAGGGCAGCCCTGGGGGGGTGCGGGGCTGGTCTGGGGGCTCATGAGGGGAGAGGGCCATCTGCGTCTAGGGCCACACGCTGGAGAAGGAGAGGCCCTGACTGACAGCACAAGGAACCCGTGGGAGGTTGTCTTGTCCAGATGGGGGCCCCCCATGCAGCCGTGAGGGCGGCTGCACAGACGTAATCATACCCTTAGCACCCACAATGCACTAGCACCATCCAGCAGCTGGGGTCGCGCACCACGGCCAGCCAGGCAGGACAGCAGGTCGTCCCACAGGGTGGAGGCAAACTGGGACCTGAGGGGAGTGTGGCAGCCATGCAGCGTCTGGGGATACAGGGGGACCTCAGGATAGGCCACTGGGGCAGAGTCGGCCGCTTGTCCATGTCGGCTGCACTCTGGGGTCTTCTCTGCAGAAGCTAGGTGTGCTTGGCTAGGGAGGCCCCCAGCTCCTGGACGCTGCAAGAAGGAGGTCAGCTGTGCCCTATTTCTACATCACCTGCCCCAGGAGCGTTCTGGAGTCTGCAGGCAGGAGCGCTCGGGCTGCGTCGCTCTCAGGACCCCGAGCTGCCCTCCCCTAGCTGCACAACATCTCCCGGCCCTCGGTGAAATCCAAAGCAGGCCATGTCCTAGGCCTTGTCCCTGGTTCCCAGCGCTTGGGCCGGGCCCACGTAGTCACAGGAAACCAAGGGGTGCCCACAACCTGGCACGCGGACCCTCCCTCCTGCCCACCCCGCACTCACCAGACAGATATGCAAAGCGCTTCTTCAGCTGGTCCTGGATGTCCACGGCGCAGAGTGGGGTGATGTCCCGGTGCATGATTTCATCTGCAGGGAGAGCAGACAGACACCACTGTCATTCGGTGGAAACCGCCTTACGCAGCCGCGCACATCCACGAACACCGAAGGGGACCAGCGGTCACATGCTTGGAAAAAGGGATTCCAGTTTCCAATGCGCAGAAACCTTTGTTTCTCAGCGCACAGGAAGCTGTGTGCTGGGTGATTCATCAATATTTAAGATGTGGTGTGTGTGAGAGGCACAGAAAGGAGGCGGGCAGGCGGGAGGAGGGACGGATGGACGTGTAGGCAGAAGGGCACAGGGACTCGAGGGTGGGAGTGAGGACAAGCCACCAGCAAGGAGCACCCAGGGGGCACACAGCCTCCACCCCTGCTCTGGAAGTGGTCTGGGCACCCCCAGGGCCAGTGCAGTCTGAGCAGACACCTGCAGGTCAGCGAGGAGCCCCGGCCACCGCTGCGGGTCTACACCCTCCGTACACGCACGCGGGAACGTGCAGAGCTCTGTCCCATGCACGGGCCCCCTGCCTGCCTGGCGCAGACACAGAGGAAGGGGTGCCCAGCTGGGTCCCTGAGCCAGACGCCGGCGGGAACGGGGGCTCAGCCTGCAGGCCGCAAGTCCTAGATCAGGGGCCTGGGGTGGGGCTGCCGCATGTCTCTGTGGAGAGCGTGGAGCTGGGGCACCCGCCCTTGCTCTGGTGTCTGCCAGCCTTGCTAGCAATCACGTGACCCCAGCTGAATGGCAGAATTTGCCTTCTGGGACACTAACACCATTTCTCCAAGGAGACTCAGGACCCATGCTGATGCCTCGCAGATCCTGCCACACCCAGTTAAAGACCCAGGCCGTGAACAGCTTGGAGATCCGGGTCCGAACTCTTCCACCCGGAAAATCCCTATGGCGGCAGCAAGACGCTCCCTGCACCAGCCTGGAAGCCTGCTCTTCTGGTCTTGCAAACAAGCCAGGGTAAACGGTGACACACTGGGCACACGGGCGGGTCCCCCGTGGAGCCGCCACCCACCCCGAGCCCGCTCGGCCCCACAGGGCGGCGGTGGCGGTGGCTGGGGTCAGGAGGTGACAGCAGTCAGTGCTCATCACACTCAGAACGCGGGACCTGACAGGGAGGCCGCTGCCCACGGGCAGTGCAGCGTCTCTGCAGCGGCTCTCCTCTGTGGGAGGGAAACAGGGCTGAGAACAACTGATCTGAGAGCGTGGAGCGTGTTTCTAAATTCCAGACGATGTCCGCACGCACTCGTTTGCAGCTCGCAGCCTGGACGGTGGGCGGGGGGTGACGTTCAGATTTTCCTCCCCTCGGAAGGAAGGAATAAGTGCGCGGTTAATACCGCACCTGTGCCCGGCTCCTCGCGTTCAGCCTCCATAACCCCGGAGACGCACGCCGTGGAGCACAGGCCATGGGGGGCAAGGGCTCCGGAAGTCTGGAGACGTGCCAGGGCCGGGGGAAAGCTGCAGACACTGAGTGGGCAAGTCCCTTAGCGGGGACCCAGTGTCGGTGACGAGCGTTCCCCAGACCTCACCATCACCGGCACCTCAAGACTCCCGCCAGACTCCACCAGCCCACAAGGAAAGACGACTACGGGCGTCCAGGCCTCTTGACGGTGGACACTGCACGGTCATCCTCAGGCCGCGTCCGCCTGGCAGAGCCTTCTGGGCAACACCTCCTCCCCAAGCTCCCAGAGTCCTGAGCTCGGTCCTGCATGAGCAGTCTGCTCTGTGCCCAGCTCACCCGACGGCACAGGGCTTTCCCACGTGCTAGGGACAGGCCTACTATTACCAACCATTCCTGTGCTATCTGACAGAGAGACGGTCCCACGGGCCAGATAGCTGTCAACACGAATTTGGTTCCTTGGGAGAGACATCTCTGGGCCTCGTCAACCACCCTCCTCCACAGGCGCTGGCCACTCTCGTGTTCCCAGAGCTCCTCCAATGGGTGGACCAGGTCCCTCAGGCCTCAGGGCCTTTGCATGAGCTGCTTCCTGTAATGTGTCTCCCATGTCTGCCGGCCGGTCCAATCTTACTCTATTCTTGGCCAAGAGGTCATGTCTTCAGGGAGGCCTTTCTCCACCTCCTGGCCCGAGCTGGGCCTCACAGCGCCCTGCACGCCCACCGGAGCGTCTGCAGGCCACTACGCAAGCCCAGGGCCTGGCCCAGCACCCGCTGCGATAGGAGCTCAAAGAACTTGCGCTGAACAGGGGAAGCGAGGGGCGCGTGACACGGTGACTTCCCACGGCAGCATTTGGAATCCAGCTAGTTCGGCAAAGTTCTTCCTGACGTGCACACAGGCTGGTGCAGGATTTCTGGAGCCCGTGGACTGCCGACCACGGGGCTGTGTCAGCTTGCAGCTGCGCTGTGAATCCCACACTCACGAGGTTTCTGGGGCAGAACGCATTCTAATACTGTGTCTTAGGTCGAAGGCCCCTTTTTAGGTGTGAACGACAGTGTCACTCTGTGCACAGTCTGAGCCGGAAACAGCACACAGGTGGGTCCATAGGCATGGACTCCATCTAGAGGTCCTCCGGCTTATGTGGTCACTGCCCACCCCTCAGAGAGCTGGAAATAAGTAAGGACCGTGGCGCGAGGGGCTTGTCGCTGTCACCTGCTTGCTTCTGCCCCCCCGGGATCTGGACCTGCGGGTGCAGTGGGCAGTTCTTCCATGTGGGCCAGGCCTGCACTTTGCGGCAGAGGACATGGTGACCGCCGGCTCAGCAGGAAATGGAGGAACCCTCGGGGGAACAGGCAAACTTCCCCGGCACTCCAGGGTCAGAAGTCTGGACAGGAAAGGGGTCGCCCCACCCGCGGGCCCAATAAAAGGGTCAGGCGAGGCCCCGCGCCTTCACAGAACGGCTCTGTGTGAGCACAATGCTGCACAGATAACTCCCCGTTTCCAGCATTCCTGTCTCAGCCAGATGTGAAAGGAGACCCCCGGGCAAGGAGCCTGTCACAGAATCACGTCTGGGAGGTCAACGAGGGTCTGGTCGCGGAGAGGGCAGCACTTCCCTTCGGGGCCCTGCAGGGGCGGGGCTGGGGGCCCAGCACAGGGCAGGGGACACGTGGCCCACTCACCCCTTCGGCGGGAACCACCCCTCGCCTCACAGTTTAGCTGCCCTGGGACCCGGCTCAGCTCCAGACTAGTCCACCACCATCTGGGAGCCCTTTGGGACCATAGTGGCCCCGGGTGCAGATGAAGACGTGCAGCCCTGAGGGCCACGCCCCTCCTCAGAGCTCCAGGCCCGCATCTCCCAAGGCTGCGCGCCCTTGCCTGGCGGGTCTGCGGCTCAGGCCTGCGTGGGAATCACCTGGGGGCCTCGGTAAGGTGTGCACAGAATGGGTGCCCTGCATGTCCTACCCCGGCTGCCCCACGCTGGCTGCAGCCCCAGCACGAGCTGTGCGTCCAGGCAACGCGGTGCTGAGGTCAGACCCGTGTCCAGTCGGACGGACGGCAGGTCCGAGGCTGCGCTGTCCGTGGCGCACTCAGGGACGCCAGGAGGGGTGCCTCTATCCGCCATCAAGCGGACGTTTGCCCGTTCATCAACACCTGTCTTATGAAGGGTGTCAGCCAGGTGGGCCGCCGGATGCCCTGTGCACGCCCACTGCAGGCCAGGCCCCACAGGGCGTCCCACTCACACCTTATACCCGGGCTTGCGGACACTCACAGCACACACTCCGTGGGCTCTGAGCGAGACACAACTTGGTACAAAGTAGCTTTTGGAACACTGTCCCATAGGAACGTAGCGGCGTCAGCCCGGCCCCAGGGGCTGCCTGAAGCCAGGCGGAAGCCCAGCTTAGCGGCCCCACACCTCTGTCTTTGCCACGGGCAGACAACCAAGTCCCAGTGACCCTCAGAGTCCTCCTCAACACAGGCTCCAGGCCGCTTGGGCAAGCACGCGGAGAGGGCCCAGGGGCCCAGGCCGGGGCAGGGCCCCCGAGTGTAGGCAGTGCTCACGACCTGCCTCCCCACCAGGCCCGAGTGTTTCTCTGGCCCGGCTCCCGCGGTGGGGCCACTGGGGTCGGAGCCCCCGAAGGTCTCTGTGTGCGGGCTCCACAGTCGGGGACAGCAGGGACCCCTCCTGACTGAGTGGACCCCGGGTTCCGGGGGCTGGCGGGGCGGCCAGGAGCTGCTCCAGTAACCGGTGGGGACGCGCCCAGCTCGTCCTCGCTAAAACGAAGACACGACTTTCGGGGAAGTCTGACACAAGCCCCAGCTGGGCCAACAGCGCAGAGAAGGAAAAACCTCCCCCAAACCCACCCAGGCCTCAAATCAGTCAAGAAAGCAAGCGTTTCTTGAACGTCTACTCCACGGCCGGTTGGCGCAGCGTAAATACCAGCGAAGTGCAGGAATCTGCTCAACTCAGGCTGGTGAGAGCAGCCACGGGACTCTCCAGTCGATGTGCGAGAAAACCCGTCATTGTAGAGAGGTCACTGCTACCGGGGACTCTTCGCGTATCCGTGCATCTGTCACAACCACCCGGCAGGCGGGAGCATTATATTCCGTCTGTTGGACGAGCAGCCTAAGGCACAGAGATGTCCAGAGACTTGCCGGAGGCCACACAGCAGGGAACGTGGAGATTCTAGGAGCAGAGCCTCAGAGGGAGGGACAAGATACTGTCCACCTGAGGCTTGTCATGTGGGTGACCTTCAGAGATGGGTTAGTAAGTGCAGACGCTCCTTGGGGCTTGAAGGGCTCGAAGGAGCAGAAGCAGGAGAAGTCGGACCTCTTGGTGAGCTTGGGCCACGGCAACAGCGGACGGCAGGGTCCTGACCATCACGTGCTTCGGTGGGTCCCTGACCCTTGTGTCGGTGGTCAAAGAAATGACATTCAGCCAATCCCAGAGGCATTGAAAATCACCCCATAGTTCTGTACTTGTTTTCCTTTGTTAGAGTCTGAGTAGCGTCTGACTCGAGGTCTTAAACGCTGTCCCTGCTGCAGGTGGAGCAGACCGCGGGGTGGGGGGCGATCGGGCTCCTAAGCCCACGGTCAGGCCGCGGCCTGGAGGCCCGGCTCAGGGAGCAGCCGCTAAGCGCCTTTAAACCCGAACCCGACTGCGCACCGTGCCCAGGCCCCCAGGGCCCCCGGGCTCCAGGGCTGCTGGTGCGTCCATGCGGCCTTCTGGGAGTCGCTCTGATGAGCGGCTAGAGCCAGGGGGCCGCGGTCTGCGCACTGACTCGCCTTTCCCGCGCGGCGATCCCTGGTTTCCTGGCATTCCTCTGCCTCCTGAGCTAGTTTTCGTGGCATCCCACTCGCAGGGTGGCCGTGCGCAGTGCCTGGCGTGTGGGTGGGCGTTCAGCTGTCACCAATACTCGGGATGCGCAGCTGCCTTGGGCCCTGGCCGGCGCCCGGCTTTCTAAGTCACCGGGGCGGGGGGCATCGAGCCCACAGTTCTGTCCACGGTGTTTTCTCCTCGGCCGCCGTTACCGAGAACAACAACCACGGGAGACGGTGTTCGCTTCCACACGGCAGAGGACGCGGACGGCAAGTGTCACCACTGCCCGCAGGGGTCTCCGCGGCGGGCGCCAGGGGACTGCCAGTGTCCCCCAGAGGTGCAGCCTTGCACACACACACGCAGGGACTGGACGGGCACGTGCGGAGGGAAGAGCACACCGGACGACGCGGACAGTGCTAACGCATCAGAACCGGTGTGAAAACATCTCCCCCCTTAAGTCAACGTCAGATGTTTCCTCAAGACCTTGTTTCAGAACCAGATCCGAAAACTGGAAGCCCTGTTAGAGGAGACAGTTCCCGTCGTGGGCTCCAATCCCAGCCTGAGAAGACAAAGACCCACGTGCGGCGGGCACACACGCAGACATGCGCCCACACCCTGCTCTCCCAAGTCCTCCTCACGCCCTGGATTCTGTTTTCGGGTGCCGCTGTCAGGCCCACCTCTGCCCCGATCTGGGCGAGCCCACGGGAAAGCGCTCCCTCGGCTGCAGCAGGGAGCCCAGGACCCCCAAGCACAGCACCGCCCAGAGCACACGCCCTCCCTGCGTTCACACCACCTTGGGCCATTCCGGGCCATTCTGGACCATTCCTTGGGCCTGCCCTGCTCCCCCGGGGAGTCCCTGTGTGGGTGAGAAACCTCCTCATACCCTCAGTGCACGTGGGTCATTGTGTCCGATTCTGGGCAGGGGCGAGCCCCGTGCTCAGGAGGCCCCGCGCTCGGGAGGCCCCAAGGTCGGGAGGCCCCCCGCGGCCCCCCATGGCCCCCCGCTGTAGTTTCAACGCTGCCGTTGCCGGTTCCGGCACTTGAGGGAGGAGAAGCCGGTGTCTGGAGCGGGTCCGGAGTAAGAGAGTGAGCAGCTGTGACATGCAAGGACAGAATGGAAGCTGCTTTCAGGGGCAAGTGGGGCCCCCGGGTCACACAGCGCTCCACCCTGCCCTAGCGGCCCCTGGACCTTCGTTCCTGCTTCCCCAGCCCCAGGCCGGCCCGAGTGGGCAGTCGTGGAGCTGCTAGAGATGGGGAAAATGGCAGCGGGTCTGGGAGCACCTCAGTGGGCTCCCTCCACCCTCCCTGGACAGAGGTGGAGGTCGGGGACCCTCAGGCCAGCCAACGGAACCCCGAGGGAAGCCTCACGTGCAGGCTGGGGGTCCAAGCCGGTGGGTCAGGGAGGGAGGCTTGGCCTCACGGGACGCTTCCCAGGGCTCAGGGCTGCCGCGAGGGGGCTGTGCAGCCAAATCGCTCCATTCATGGGAGTGTTTGCTGCAGGGCCCTCACGAACACGGCCTTCAGCTACCAGGTGCTCCCTGAGCACACGGGCCCGGTTTTGTTTTAAGGCCCACAAAGGCGAGCACAGAAACGGGCACAGACATGGAGCCTGAGCAGGTGCATGTCCACGAGCCCAGCTTGGGCCCCGCCCTGGACACAGCCCGCTCAGCTCCCGCTGTCACCGGCATGGCAGACGAGAGGGTGCTGGGCTGGGAGCCGGGGGAGAGAGGCCAAGCACTCACTCTCGGGCTGCCGCACGGGACGTAGGGCTGGGGTCCCGGCCAGGGGTTCCAGCGGCCAGGCCCACCTCTGACTGCTGCTTGGGCCATGGGACCTGGAGCCTCTGGAACTGAGAAGGGTGCTCTTGCCACAAGCGAGGGCCTCCTCACACCCACACCTGGGTGTCTCCCCCCCGAGGCCGCCGTCACACACCTCTCCTTCCCGGAATGCTGACGGGGCTGGCCCCCACTTTTCCCAGAACCTCCCTGCAGCCACGGGCCACTGTGCTCACAGCGGTCAGATCGAGGATGGAGCACAGCCAGGAGCTCCCTTTGAACTTTTCTGAGTTTGAAATTCCTGTGAATTCTGAGTCACACTTCTGTTTAATTCAACAGAGCACCAAGTCGCCTCCCTGGCTCTGTGGCCAAGTGTGCACCTGTGTGGGTTTGGGAACCAGGGACGGAACCCAGAAGGTTTCCAAAGTCCATGCCCCATGGGGCTGGCGATCAGGCCGGAGGCCGTCCTCCCCTGTGGGCAAGAGCAGGTGCAAGGGCTCACTGCTGGCCCAGACGCCGCATGGCCAGGTGAGGCCAGCCAAGGGGCTTGGGAAGCTGAGAGCCCCCCTCTGCTGCCAAACGAGTGTCAGCACAAGGAGGCTTGAAAGGACGGCGACAAGGGCCTCTGGGCCGCGGCTCAGAAACCTGACGGAGGCATAATGACAGCTTTTAAGGCACAAATATTGGGGAAGAGGAGGCAGCCATAAAACTGAGAGTGCTGTTTGCTTTCGAAGCTGTCAGGCCACACCGTGCCACGAGTGCCACCGTGAAGCCTTCCGTGCTTGCCGCACCTGGGAGCTGGCGACCACAGAGCAGGGACGGCAGCACCTCACTGAGCTCCCAGAGAAGTGGCACTAGCAACACCTGCGGCCAGAGGTGGGGCCGACGTGGCAGGCCCAGCAGGGAGGCCTCGTGGCCACCCTGCGGTCTGAGTTTATTGCCCGTGGCTACACAGTGGGCTTTCAGTGCCCGGAACAGGAGGAGGGGGCGAGGGAGATGCACGAGAGCAGCTACGCATCAGCCACAGCAGCCCGACGTGGGTGGGCAGGTGGGCCAGGTGACATGGAGGGCGAGCCAGCTCCACCCAGAGCTCGCTGACTGCAGCCGGCTCCTGCATCAAAGGTGAGGATCCGTACTCGAGTCTCTGCACAAGGTATGTGCAGACCCTTCATTCTTGGTAAGGCTCCTGCTGGTGAGCTCTCTATGCTGTCCCAGGACAGAGGAGCATCTGCTCAGGTGGCCTGGACGGGGCCCCAGGACAGGGCAGTGGCCACTTCAGGCAGAGCTGCTGGGCCCTCCCTGCAGCAGAGCCAGCGCCCGTGTCCCCAGGAATGCTGAGCCCAGCGAGCTCCTGGAACAGCACCTGGCTAGCCCTCGGGAGAGGCGTGCCGTGTGGACCAGCCCTGGAAGCTGAATAGGCTGATGCCCGAGGATCTCAGAGAGCTTCTGGGGCCGGGGAGGACGGGAGGGAGAGAAGGTGAAAGAACCAGCCCCATCCCAAGTGTGTCCAACAACCAGCCGCACATGCACACCCGCAGAGTCTGACCGACGTCTCCTGCTCCTCAGAAACCCAGACTTTGGGTCGCAGCAAAAGCAAATACCGTCAGCCCAGAGCAGCGTGGGTGACAGCATGCCGGCTGCACGCCCTGGCTTTGGGCTGAGCCTGCCGTGGCACTGGCACCCCGAGAGTGGAGCACCCGGCCCGGAGTCCCCCGGGTCCACGCTATCAGCACCAGCATCTCCGCTGGCTCTCAAGCAGCAGGTGCACTTACGTGTCACTCACACACCAGGGACACACGCCCCATCCACGCCAGCCCCTGCCACACACACCAGGGACACACGCCCCATCCACGCCAGCCCCTGCCACACACACCAGGGACACACGCCCCATCCACGCCAGCCCCTGCTATTTAAAAACAAAGGGAACGTTTCTGATGGTGTTTTCTTATTTGTCAACATTAAAGAATCACAGATGAGGAAAATCACTGCCTCTGGTCCTTCCTCAGGGCAGGTGCTCGAGAGCATCCTTCCTCCGGATCTACCCTCAGAAGGCGGCTCACAGAACACGCGTGCAAGAAGGGGAGGCGCGGTGCAGCTCGTCACTGACACCAACAGCAAGTCCTTCCAGGAATCCCAGAGGCTCTCCAGAACTCTTCCCTGAACTGTAAGCAAGCACTTTACTCCCACCTTCTAAGCACCAAGAATTCTATAAATCTACAAGCAAACAAGAGGTTGACTAACCTTCACCGAGACCTTGCACGTCTCGTCTACTCCAGGCCTCACCGCGGGGGCCTGCAGAGCAGGCGCGCAGGTGCTCCAGGAACGCTGGCCCACCGGGAGCCCCCGCCTGCTGGGCACGCACACGGGCCGGCGCGGGAGGCAGGGCTGGACGGGAGGGCCGGAGGGGGTGGGGCAGGCTTTGGTGGGGAGGGGTCACGCACCACTGTTGACCTCACTGAGGTCATGAGGACAAGACGGGAGGCACCCAAGTCTGTGATGCGGTCGCGGCTCGAACGCGCCGTCCTGCTCTGTGGTGTGAGTCGCCCTGGGACACGGACACGCCTGTGGCCTCCCCTTGGTCTCCTGTTGACTCAGGGCAGGTACCACCTCGGCTATGAGGACGTGAAGGGCGACGTGGGCATCCTTGCTGGTAAACAGCAGGTGCCAAACAAAGCCAGCATGCAACGACACAGGCCTGCAGGAGCGCCGCCTGTGACGTGTCCTACAGCCCCCGCGGGACCAAGACCCACCGCCACACGCACCAACAGCTGCTTCCTCCTCGGGCAAACACACACCCTTGTTTTTGGGAAACAGCAAAGTTTGTGCAGATGGGAGACCCTCCAACCCTTATTACCCAGGCCCTCGCGGACGCTCCTTTGAAAACCCGCATACCGCGACAGCAACGTCTGCTGGAGGAACTCAAGTTACAAGAACCAGAACCAGTCCCCACTTAGGAAAACAAGCCGCCGTCTGAAACGGCTCGTGGTCGAACTGAAGAACCTCCTGGAACAGAATACACGTGTGGGGCGGCCGGGCATGTGGCGGGCGCCCCGAGAGCATGGCCCACCCACAGCCAAGCCTCGTGCAACACAGCGTCTCCCCCAGAGCCTCCCCCCGATGTGCTGACCCCAGGCCCCAAGTCCAACACGGCTCACCACACATGCGGTGCTGGTGTCCCACCCGTCCCCGTGGCCACCTCAGCGGCGGGCACATTCTCCACAGACCCAGGGCCTCCGTCATCAAACTGGAAATTTCGGGTATTTACCAGTTGCTACTGATAGCTAAGATTTGACCGATTCGTCAAATTTACAGGAATAGTTGATGAGCTAATTTGCCAACCTTTGGCAGCAGCACCTGCTGGAAAATTTACTTACTACAAATCACTTCAAAATGAGCACCCTTCCAGGGTGCCTGGGTGGCTCAGTTGGTTAAGCGACTGCCTTCAGCTCGGGTCATGATCCTGGAGTCCCTGGATCGAGTCCCGCATTGGGCTCCCTGCTCGGTGGGGAGCCTGCTTCTCCCTCTGACCCTCCCCCCTCTCATGTGCTCTCTCTCTCTCATTCTCTCTGTCTCAAATAAATAAATAAAATCTTAAAAAAAAAATGAGCACCCTTCCATCCTCAGAACGGCAACAAGGGGACGTGGGCCGTGCCCACCCTCCGGCCGGGGTGGGAGCAGGTCCCACAGAGCCCGGGGGCGGCCGGCACTGTCTCGCACTGGGCCCCCAGGCCTGCTCGGCTGCCGGACAGCCCTCCGTCGGGATGCGTGAGCATAGGCAGCCGTGGGGACAGCGCTGGCCCGAGTCGCCGCCAGGGACCGCAGCACTGCCCCCCAGGCCCTGGGGCTCCGGCCAGTGCACCACAAGCCCATCTCCCGGAGAGCTCGAACAAAGGAGCCCCGGAGAGAGCTCCTTCCCACTTCCCGGGTGAGCACTTTTACGGCACGGCGGGCACCTGCAGGGCCAGGTGGGGGGAGAAGGCAGTCACAGCCCCCCACCAGCGGCGGCGCCCGACACGCCCCGCCCCGCAGCGGGGCTCCTGCTCTGGCAAGGCCCCAGCCTGGACCCCGACAGGGCCAACCGGCCTCCGTCTGCACAGCCTCTGCTCGGCCCCCCACGCAGCGTCCCCAGAAGGCCCCTGCCTGCCCCCGCGCCCCGTCCCCCCCCGCCCCAGTGCCAATGTGCAGCCGGACACACCTGTGCTGGTCTTCAGGAGCAGCCACAGCCCGGAGAGGTCCTGCGACAGCAGGGAGATGAGGCTTAAGGTCATGCTGTCACCACCAACGCGCCCGCGTCAGGAGGCGGCGGCCTGCCTCCCGGAACGCCCGTCCTGGGCGCACAAAGGAAGGCGGCAGGGCTCCATTCCTGGGTGGTCCGCCGGCCTGCCCCCGGGGCCTCAGTGCTAGAGCCTGGGCTCCGCTCCCTAGATGTAACTGCCAGGAGCTGCCCGGCCCCCGCGGGGAGGCTCCCGCGGTCCCAGTTCCATCCCCGCCGCCCGTCAGCACCCTCCCTGCGGGGCCCCCTGCCCGCAGGGGCGGGGCAGGGTCTGCACCTCCTGGCCCAGGGGCTCCAGTCTGTCCCGTCCGTCAGTCTGTGCTCCTCCAAGAGCTGTGTGCGTGCATGGCTGTTCACGCGTGTGAACAGGTCCCGAGCAGCTGGGGCCTCAGATGCCCCCAAGGGCTAAGAACGGGAAAATGTAAGGGGGAGGGGGACCCCTGAGGAGCTCGTTAAAATGCAGGTTTGGGTTGGGCTGGGGATGGCGCTAACGAGCTCCCAGGTGACCAGGCCACTAGTGGAGGACCAGGTCCTGGGCGGGAAGAGCCCGAGGGGCTGGAATGGAGCCGGAGCCCACGCCCCACCGTCCTGAGGGGACCAGGCTCTGGACAGAAGCCTTCACAGGCGCCGGCAGGTTTGCCCCACGGTTGGAATATAACGCCGCAGACTCGCGTGTGTTCCCACCGGCCTGGGCCTCAGGGGGCCACGGGGTCGCCACGTCACGCTGGGGGGTACACTTCCACTGCAGGGGCAGCCACCCCGCCCCCGCTGCACACCCCCCCCCTTCATGCCTGTCACGTGGCCAGACTGACCTGCTGGACAATTCCAATCCCCTTCTTCCTGTCCACTCCGCCCCGGGCTCCCCCGCCGACGCCCGCAGGCACAAGGCTTCACGTACTGCCCCAGGGACGGGCCGGAGCCATTCAAGCCCACCAGGCTGCGAGCCCCTGGCTCACGGCCAGGCCTTCAGAGCCAAGCCACTCCAGCCTGTCCCGTGGCCACACTCGCCAGCATGGCCCCAGCCACAGGGCAGCAGGTCCCCCGGGCCCCAGACCCTGCACAGCCCCCAGGTGTCCCCTGGGGACACCTCCAGGTCAGCAGGCAGAGAGGCCCACACCGCACGAGGAACCAGCAACCAAAGCGGCTCTGGGAAAGAAGTACCAGACCCAAGGCTCCACCACCAGAGGAGACGTGGCTTTTCAGCAGGAGGAGGACAGGGGCCCATGGTGGAGGGAGGGCTACAATGACAGTTCTCCCCGCACCCCCCTCTCCTGCGCCACGGCAGGCTCTCGGGGCCAAGGCCTGGGTGTGCGGGCTCAGGGCCGCCAGCAGCAGGCTGTGCTCTGAGGAAGACAGCAGCCACCGTGGGCCGTGACCTCAGCCAGGGGCCGTCTGCACCTGGGCCGCCCGGTCCCTCGTCCTGCATCTGGGAATCTGGGAAGGACAGCCACAGGTCCCTTCAGAACCGTGACGTGCAGTTTGCAGAGGAAGCTGCTGGTGGAAGGTCTTCCCTCTGCAGATATGGGATTCATTCATCTGAGAAATGTGTGCCAGATGCCCTGGGGGGCGCGGGGGCAGGACGTGAGTGGTCAGACACCAGCGCTCCAGAGGTGGGGCTGTGGCGTGCGAGCTACGTAGGTCCCCAGTCCTGGCCACGGTCAGAGAAGGGCCAGGACAAATCCCAAATTATTAATGGGATAGACTAGACTCTGCCCCGAACACCCACAGAGCTGATCCATCACCCACTTTGAGCTCTCCCCCAAACGTGTCCTTCTCTGAGGGGCACCTCTCACCCGCCCATCCCAAACTAAGACCCACCTTCATGCCCTGCAGGCCCACGTCCACGGCACTCAAGCCCACCCTATCCTGCCCTCACGGCCTGCGTCTACAGCGCTCACACCTGCTCTGAGTGGGCCCTTGGGCAGCCGCCGCAGAGTCCCAGGCGGGCTTTCCCTGCTTCAGCTCCCGCCGCAGGTCCAGCACCCAGAGCCGGCCCAGCACATGCATGTTAAGTGGGTGGGGTCACAGGTGGGGATGCAGAGAAGTAAGGAGGGCGCAGAGGCACCACGTACGCAGGCATTTTCTCTGTAGCGCATTGTCCGGGCCTTGCCGCTGCCCTGGAGGCCCTGGGGGTGCAGTTCTGGCTCCCAGGAGTCAGGTACGCCCCAGGCCAGGGTCACTGCCCCGTGTGCTCACCACAGTTCCGGAGCCTGGCCCCCCACCCGTCTCTACTGCCTGTTGTGTTTTGTTCCTCGGCGCCCGCCAGGGCTTTCTTCTCAAGCACGAGCCGTCCAGCTGTCCGAGGACCTGCGGCTCTGTGTCTGGCTTCCACCTGTCCCTGGAGCTGTTCTCTGGGGTGCAGAGCATGCAGGGAGCCTATCCTCCAGGGCAGACTGTGGGGCCTGAAGGGCACGCGGGCCTTTCCAGCCAAGTCTGCAGGGCCAGAGACCAGCTCTGGGAACCAGCTCAGCTGCTGGAGCCCTGCAGAGCCTCAGAGGATGGCCAGGGGACGGCACTCCATACTGTGGGGACAGCTGAGCTTGGAGCCCGGAGCCGAGGTCGGGAGTGCATCCAACACAGGGCTGACCGCGGGCCTGGCGGGTGGGCGCATCGCTCTAGGGTTCGCAGACATGATCAGCTGATGACAAGCTACTTTTCTCAGAAACGGGCAGAGTCCCAGAGCCCATGTTGTGTTCGGCTTCGTGTGATGGGCGGTGAAGCCACCCGGGGCCAGAGTTCCACACACAGAGCTCACTGTCGGGCCAAGAAGGCTTTCCCTTAGGCTGTAAACATTCTTCACTGGGTCGTGTCGGATACTCAAACCTTTTTCACTATCCAGGGAGACAGCTTAATGTGGCTCTGCCCCACAGTCTGCACCGTAGGGGATGGGAAAGAGGTGGAGACTGCAGAGAATCGAGGAGGGTCAGGCCCCACAGGGCAGGGTGAGCGTGAGCTGACCCCTACGGTGGCCGCCCCGTGGACTCCGGCCTCGTGGGGCAGTTTGCACGACTGTTTCCCATTGCTAGCATTCCTGGCTATGGAGGTGTTTTCCCTGAGCGGGGTTTCGGGGCCTCCATCTACCTTCCCCGGGGAGAAGCCTGGTGACCGGGAGGCCCGGTCTCTCCGGAGCTGAGTATACAACGGCCCACAGGGGCTACCTCGGGCTGAAGTAAGTGATGGGCCCGGTACTTCACCAAACAAGGCTTGCTGATCTACGGGAGGAAATGCAGTGGTATTGGTCAAAATCCGCAATATTTAGCAGACAGGGTAGGCAACAACACACTAAAACACAAAGTGTGAAGGACGAGTCCGCCCAGGCCCGAGTATCCGCAGCCCGGAGTACCCACTGCCTTGAGTACCTGCGCCCCTGAGTACCCACAGCCCCCGAGTACCCGAGGCCCCGAGTACCCGTGGCCCCGAGTACCCCGCAGCCCCGAGTACCTGCGGCCCCGAGGACCCGCGGCCCCGAGTACCCCGCAGCCCCGAGGACCCGCGGCCCCTCCCACCTGCTGCTGCCCTGGCTTGGCACTAATCCCTCCTCATCCTGGGGTGCAAGAAAATCTAGGCCAGGCATGGAGCAATCTCCTCATGGACAAACCTGTGTCCCCTTGGGCCCTACAAAAATACTTGCATGACTTGAATATAGGCTCCAGGCACTGAATGACAAGGACGTGGAGGGCAGAGCCAGAGCCTGCTCCAGCCGGTTTCTGCCAGATGACACGGTGGGAGGCCTGCTTCCTGCACTCGGGCACCACCTGCCTCGTCTCATTACCACGGCAACCCTGGCAGGCAGGTGTCTGCTCCCCGGGCGCAGCAGGTGAAGCTGGACACGGTGGTTGCTGGGTCCTTGGTTCACTGTGTTCCTCCTGCATCCTCCCTCCCACCTTCCTACCCCTCCCCTGCACTCCAGCCCCCCTTCTCTGGATCCTTACAGCCCCATCCTTCCACCCCTGCTGCTTCTCCTGAGATGGTGCTGCCCTGGGTCAGGCTGTTCCTCCCTCTTCCTCTCGGGCTTCCTTTCCATCTGACTGCAAACCAGCTCTGGTAGCCCATCAGCATGGTGAACACTGTCAGTGCAGACCCAGCCTCCTGGTCAGGCACCGGGTACCCCGACCCCACCACCGTGACCCGCTCTCCACTCCCCTTCCTCTTCCACATTGGTTTCATACTTTTCTCTGCACATTTGTCGAGGCCCAGGGCGAGGAGGCCAGTGAGACCCTGGTGACCTGGCTGGCCTGCCGCCCCCTTTCCCCACAGGTCCCTGAGCAGATGCATGGCCCCTGGCGCCCCCCGGGCCCGGTCTCCATGAACTAAACGGGAAGGCTCTGTGTGCCTGATTGGAAAAACACACAAGCTGCAGGAACCATCACCTCCACGATGAGCTGCCTCCTCTTCTAGGCAGGGCCTGTGACCCATCGCTCCCCTCAGGGGAGCACAAGCTGCAACCTGGCCTGACCGGCCAGGAGCCCCATTCTCCTCCAGGATCAACAACTTCATGTCACACACCTAACAAATCTGGGCGAGTGCCGGGGTTGGGTACACACGGCAGGGAGCAAACACAGCTGGAGCCTTAGGTTAATTAAAATGCCACCGTAGGCATGGACGTGGCAGGGCAAGGCTGATTCCCTTCATGGGATGTCCGTGGGTCTGGGAGCGAGCCGGCCTCGCCCTGGGGAGCTGGAGGTGGCAGGCAGCAGGTGTCCAGGACTCAGATGGCGGCTCAGGGCTCTTCCCGCCCGGGAATGGCAGCAGAGCACCCCCCGTCAGGAGGGCACAAGCCACATTTGGTGTGCGGATTCAGGAAGGTGCAGAGGGGTGACCCATGCTTCTCTGGGCTGGACCATTGTGGCCTGGGTCTCAGGACCCCCGAGGCTCCCGATGGGAATTCTGGATTCTAAATCCAACCACCGAGCTGCATGTCAGTTTCCTCATTGGAGAGGTTTGGGAGGAGGGGACTTCAGGCAGCACACAGAAGCCAGGACTGGTGTCGGGCGTGTCTGAAGGTCTGAGCGGGAGTTTCGTGGGGGTGGCGGAGAGGGAGGAGCCGCCGAGAGGCAGGCAGTGCCTCGCCCGCACCAGCCAGGAAACGGCGGGTTGCTGCAGCTGGGTGTTGGCGCCCAGCGGAGCCCCGGAACGGGCGCCAAGGGGCCTGAGCCTCAGAACGGGCGCCCACAGGCCCTCAGATGAGCACCTGAAGAAGAGGTCCACAGATGCGGGAGAGCAGATGGAGGGGCCGATGCGGCCTCAGGAGGACCCCTTAGGAGGGACGCCATGCACCCACTCAAGGTGTTCCCAAGCTGTTCCCAAAATAAGTTCCATCTCATGGGAAAGGCAGGACAACGGTGCCCCATGGGCTCACGGCTCAGCCGCACACACAAAGCAGGCAGAGGCAGCTCAAGGCGATCAGTGATGCCCCAGGAGTTTCTTGTACAGCAGGTACTTCCGAAAAGCTCATTTTTAAAAACTGTCCTTTACCTTTGTGCCCAGAGGCCCTGCGGAGCCCAGGGACCCGGAGAGCCCAGTGACCAGGCTGTAAGGGAGGAGGGAGGGGGGATCCTCAGCCTCAGGAGTTTCTGTGGGAAGAGGACCAGTGCAGGGGTCCAGGTGTGCAGACAGGACAGAAGCCTGCACCCTGTGGCTGGGCCTGGAGGTGCCCTCGAGGGATTGAGAGATGTGCCATTGTGCCCATCTTATGGATGGGAAGACTGAGCCCCTTGCCTCAATGCACAGTGAGGAGGGGGCCCACTGGGGATGGGAACCCAGCCAGCAGGCCCCAGACACCACCCAGGCACACTGGGCCCATGCCGGCTGGTCCCAGACGGCGCAGGCTGTCTGTAGGGTGAGGAGGCCCTGCAGAGTACCCCAGAGAACACACACTGCCCTTCCCAGGCCTGCCTTCATCCTGAGATGACACCCATGCTCCGCCCCTCCTCCCAGCAGTCTCTCCGGCGGCACCTCCGGCTGCTACTGCCATGGCTCAGAGCCCCGTGGCCTGTGGCCCGCACTGTCCCCAGGTCCCACCCTGGTCTCTCCATAGGCCACCTGCTTCTACACGCACATCTCTGCCTGAAGCCCCCGTGTCTCCGGTAAGAAGTCAAGATCCTGTACCGAATCCCCACCTGCCTCTGCGGCCACTGCCAGGGCCACCCCAAACCCCGTCTGTGCCTCGAAGCTCCTGTGTTCATATTAACACGTGTGCTCCTTTATGTGATGTCCCGAGCCCTGGCCATTAC
Source organism: Neomonachus schauinslandi (assembly GCF_002201575.2). Lineage (NCBI taxonomy): Eukaryota > Metazoa > Chordata > Mammalia > Carnivora > Phocidae > Neomonachus > Neomonachus schauinslandi. The sequence continues at coordinate 1,001,312 of NC_058405.1, forward strand.
AGGACCTGAGCTCGAGCACGACGCTTGGCGTGTGCTGGTGCAGACAAAGCAAGGCCGGATTGTGAGCGTTTCAGGATTTGTGCCGTGCCTAAGCGCTTGGCAGACCTGTAGTCTGAGATGCACCCTCGCTGTCCACAGAAAGCATTTCCTTTTATCTTGCTCAGAGCTCAGATACAATGTCAAAGTCAGTTCTCTTAACACCAGAGCATAAAAGAATTTTTTGGTGTTTTCCATGCTGTGCTGATACAATGTTTCAATGTTATGTTTTGATGTTGTGTTGATACAATAAAAAGGAACTGATGATGAACAGACTGGCTGAAGGGGGCACCTGGGTGGCTCAGTAGTTAAAAGTCTGCCTTCGGCTCAGGTCATGATCCCAGAGTCCCGGGATCGAGCCCCACATTGGGCTCCCTGCTCAGCGGGGAGCCTGCTTCTCCCTCTCCCTCTGCCCCTGCTCCTGTACTCTCTCTCTCACTCAGTCTCTCAAATAAATAAAATCTTAAAAAAACAAAACAAAACAGAGTGGTGAGGGCAGGGGTGAATTAAATAAGTGCCACCAGACCCCCCAAAAACACACAGCAGAACGTTCTGTGTCAGTTTCATAAAGAAGACCTGGCTGAGAAGGTGTCTTACGCCCAGTTCGGCCGGCTCCTGTAATAAGTCCTGTGCATTCCCAAAAATCTGCCCTCAAGGAGCGAGGACTGGACATTATCAGAGGGACAGCCCTGCAGCAACAGCTCGGGTTATTGTTAAGAGCACACTGGTTTCTAGTAATGAAAGTAATACTTCCTTTGTTTTAAATGTGACGAGATTACTGAAGTGTAGAGAAAATAAAACCATCTATCAAATTGTGCTCATGGCCTGAAATCCCAAACGTTGGCCAAGAGCTGCCCAAGGGGTTTGTGGCTGGGACCAGAACAAGCAGACCCCTCTTGTGGGTGTCCCAGCTGGAGTGTGGGCGCCCCCGACGACCACCTGCTGCCCCTCTGCTCCCACGGCCTCCACGTGGCTCCCATGGAGCTGAAAGGCTGGGCAGAAAAAGCAAAAGCCTCATGAACTTTTTAAAATGCAAATTTCAATTGCATTTTAAGCTGTCCATTTAGGATGCCTTTTTCATCCAGTCTGTACACAACTATCTGATAGATTTCTGGAATGCCTAACAACTTCTGGTCACATTTCCAACATATTAATGAAATTGTGCTTAAAAAAATCTGCTTTTATTCCTCCACAGAATGGATAATGCAACCGGAAAATATGCTTGAAAGGTGTCCATGTCATTCAGGAAAATGCCCCAAATTGGGGAATTAGATTAGCCCCACATGGAGCACCAGGAGCCGAAGAGGAAGGCCACTGGCCAGCTCTCGGGCACTTACTCGAGCCCTGTGCCGACGCCCGGCTCACTGTCAAGTTAGCTCAGCCCGTGCTTCCTGGAGCAAACATGCCTGCAGCTCCCCTCCCTGCGGCCGCCAGGTGTGAGCAGCCTGCAGGTGCAGTGGGCCCAGGGGCAGACCTCGCGGACCGCCCCGTGGCCGCCAGGGGCCGCTTCTCCGAGGGGAAGGAGCAGGTTTCCAGGAGTCCTGTTTCAGCTCAGGAATCTCATCCCATGGGCTTCTCAATACCCCGGCATGTTCTCTCAGCTCTGGATTATGATCCCAGTCTTCACAGAGACCACGTAGGCTGATGATTACCGCTCTGCCTGCAGCACCAAGCCTGGGCCCGGCCCACAGCCGACGCTCCCTGTCTGTCGCTAACTGATGAAGAGCAGCCCTTCTCAGGCCTTGGATGTCTTGTGAATTCATTTGTTCTTAGCTTAATACAGAAACCCGTTTATTTTCCTGAAAACTTGCTCCTATACAGAAGTCCCGGAGAGTCCTCTGAGCACCTCTTTCAAGCAGTCTTGGAAAATAAAGGTTTCTTTGCACGAGTAAATACTTCACAGGCATTTTGGACGGTGCTGCAGATGGGTGGCATCGACGCCTTCCACCTCGACCGGCCTGGCTCCACGCACAGAACGATCGTCTGCTGGTTTTTCTCAGCATGCTCTTTACTCTGTGTCTGAAAAACCTGCCTTCTCTAGAGACGCAGGAAAAACTTGCCTCCAGTCTCCAGACACTGCGGGGTCTAGGGCAATGACTACATGACGGGATTTACACTTGTGTTGCCGACACGGTTTCTGAACCCTCTGGGTCTTCCCACACAGGACGGTGACAAAGAGGAGCTTCGTCCCCCATGCTGCCGCCGGGACGCACGAGGCTGGCTACAGATCCCACCCACGGGGCTGACTGATGCGCCACAAGAAAACGTCACCGACTGAGCCCTTGCATCTCGCACGGAGCCTACGAGTTAAGAAAGGCCCCAGACACTGAGCTTGATCTCCTGCTTGATGCAGAAAGTCCTCTGCGGGGTCTCCAGGGCCGGCGGCCCATCCGCGTGCCTCCGTGAGTGTGCACATGCGCACCACGCAGGAAGGGCTCATGCACACCTGTTGGAGGCGCTAACATGACCTTTCTGCGCCCCTTAGGGGAAACGGGAAAGCAGCAGAGCGTAAGTGCCCGGCGCCCCGGCAGAAGCATCCACACCAGCACCAGTGCCTCTGTGACTGGGGCTCAGCTGCTGTTGGGGCGCAACCTCCCCCCAGCATCATGACGATGGTGACGTGGCTCGCTGGGGAATCTTGTCCCAGCTCGACAGACGCCACCCTTTCTAGCACACTTACACGCCTGTGGCCTCAGAGCGACAGCATCCCTGGAAAGGTCCGGCTCCCACACCTCCCACCTCACAGCACCTTCGGCTGACCCTCAGGCCAGGCCCGGGGTCCCACCCTCTGCGCAGACGGCCCTCAGCCGTGGCCCAGGCCCTGCTGCCGGGTCAGAGCGCGGGGCCGCCTGGTCCTGGGGCTCCAGGAGGGCGACTCCTGTCCTGCCACCCTCATTCTGCTCCAATTTCCAGGCAAGAGCTCTGAGCCACCTGCCGTGGCCTCGGAGCCGCGAGGCTGCCGCGCTCCGTCTCAGGAGCCGCATGGAGGGAGCAGGAGCAGAATGTGGACACCGAGGGAAAAATGAAAGAGGAAAAGGACTGAGAATAAAAGAAAATTCTGCTGCAGGTGGGCTGGGGGGCCCTGGGGGGGCCGAGCGTCCACCTCACGGCACAGAAGGGGCACCAGCTGTTTGGACAGAGGAACTTCCAGGAAGTGTGGCGGGGCGGTGGGGAGAGGCTACCTCCAGAGACTCCTGCCTACCTGGACCAGAAGCACCGGAGACCCTGCCCGCGCCCCGCTCCGGCCGTGAGCGCCCCTCCAGGGCATCCCCATGCTGTCGCCCTCATCCGGGGAAGAGACTCAGGCACATGATGTCCAGACCCTGAGCATCTGCTCATCATACTGCAGGCCCAGTGGCTTCAGGGGTGGTCCTGCCCCGCATGATTGTCTGGGGCTAGGAGCGCCGTGTCCACGGGTCCTGAGCTGAGCCACACGGAAGGCCCGCACAGTCCTGTGACTTACTTTCCTGGCACAACACAAATGGAGACACTGGCCGTGAGCGGGCGGCTCCCATTCGCGGGGCCCCCGTCCCTGGAGGATGTGGCCGGGGCTGTGCAGGGCTTCTCTGGACACCGGGTGGGAAGCAAAGGACACCTCTGTCCCCTGTGCTGAAGGCTGTTTTGTCTACCGTGGGCTTAGCCTACTCACTGACTTTGGCCCTTAATCCCCAAGGACGCGGTCACCTTCACTCAGCCTCTGTTTCCCTGCAGGCAGAAGAGTGTGATCATTGCATAAACGGTCCAGGCTTCTGCCCCTGCTCCACTCGGAGGCCAAGCCCCTCTCTGAGCTAAGCCACGCTGGCCCTCCTGGGGGTTCTCGGGGGGCCCCGCCGGGCCCACCACCTTCCTGCGCCCTCCAGCTTGGTGTCTGTCACCACCGACAGAAACAAGAGCAACGGGGCCAACTGTGGGCCCCGCAGCAAACCCAAGGGCCGGCTCACATCGCCTGCCAGGGCCCACGCCCCCGACAGCCCCCCAGACAAGCATATTTCTGACACCCACGACCTGGCCCTCCCCGTCCGGGGGTTCAGACGAGACACTGAGGCACAGCTTTAGCCCACGGACGATGAGAACACAGCCCCCGGGCCCAGTGAAGGGCCTGTCCTCACGGGGCTGTGCCCCCAGCCTGATCACAGAGATCTCAGATGTGTCTCGTCACAGACCGCACTGCAGCTGGCCAGTAAAGAAGCCGCGTCCCTCACCACATCGCAGCAGATTTCGGGAACTTCAGGGGTGAATGGAGGAGTCTGTGCATGGACAAGAGACCTGCTCAGCCCCCATGCACGGCTGGGGGCCCCAGGGGATTCGCTGGGCTCTGTGGCTCCCTAGGAAGCTGACCACAGAAGCACCTTTGTGTCACCAATCCGCATGACCTACAGTGCTGCCAACCACCCGGTAAGTCACCCGCGTGTCACTCAGTCAGGGGATCATCAATACCAAGTAGCTGGTGGCTTCTGTTCTCTTTGCACTTTATGCGTGGACCTTTGCCCACGGAGCGCGGATGAGGTTGGCTCAGCTCCGACGGGCTTGGTGCTGGCCGAACTCCTTGCTGTCCAGGTCGGCCCACCGTGGAGCTGACCCTCGCTAGCCACAGGGATGTCCCTGGCTTTAGGGAGCCAATGATGGGACTCAGAGTCATCAAACGATGACTTTGGATGAAGGCTCGTCTACCTCCTACACCCATTCCCCAGGCTGCTCCTCGCTCCGAGGGGTGCCGCTCACTGGTGACTCACAAGGACGTCCTCCCTTCTGCAGGCAGATGCGTAAGAACCCTCTCCAGGAGGCATGGCCACCGCGCCGGGAGCCCTGTGAGTGACCCACAGGATGGCAGCTCCTGGGACCCGGACACTCACCCTCAGTGATAGACAGCATCCAGGAGCACCACTCAGAATAGATATAGTAGCTTTTCATCTCCGCCATGGAGATCCAGGCCACGCGTCCGTCCCCCATGGCCCGGGAGCACCAGGGAGACGCTCTCCCTGCGCCCGGTCCTGCCGCCCTCCGTGCTTACCCACGAGCCTCTCCCACTGAACTTTGCTCCCTAAATCTGCGTGAGGGACCAGCTGACTTTTACTTCCGTCTCACCCCCGAGCTGAGACAAAGCACTGCAAGGAGGTTACCCTCCCGCGGGCCGACATCTGCTCACCCCACCCGCGTGCATACACATGTACCCCGGCCGGCCGGCTCTGGGCGCCGGAGGAGAAAGGAACGTCCGGGCCCGTTTGGCCTTGGTTCGGAGAGGGGACACCTCTGCCGGTGGGACTCCCGTGCTGCTGTGAAGGCGACAGGACGGTCAGACATGGGCAGGTCCCACGCTCCTGCAGAGACGCGCGTGCATGCTGGAAGCCTCAAATCCAACAACATGTCCAAAGCAACTCCTCGTCCCTCCTGCTTGCATCTGATAAGGTCCGATGCTCCCAACACACATGACTATGTTTGGGAACAAACAGAGGCGGAGGCCGTATTTGCCGAGGAGGGTGAGCGAGCAGGAACACGGGCACCTGTTCCAAGGCCCCTCCTATGCTGTCCAGCTTTCTCGGTCTGCAGGTCTCTAACATGTCTGCAGCGTGAAGCGTGAGCCCCACCTGGAGACGCTCTCTCGGAGTCCAGCCAAGGCTTGAGCTGGCTCGTGCCGCCATCACTGCTGGCCCTGCCCTGCCCACCACACGTGGGCTCCATGGGGACGGGGGGAAGGATACCCCCAGCCCTGCTCAGGGACCCAGACAGTGGACCGAGCCCAACACCCCGGCCAGCAGGTGCTCAGCGGGGTTCCCCGCTACGCACTGCAGTCCAAGCTGCCTAGACAGTGGGTGCCCAGCACCAAGACCCCACAAAGACCCAGATGCCTCAGCCCCAGACCCATCCCCAGGCCTGAGCCAAGCTGTCTCCAAGCAGGCCGGGGGCAGATGGGGAATCTGGGCGGGAGGTCAGAAGCAGTGACTTCAACCAAGTTGCCTGATGTTTAAAATGATGAAAACAATGATATTCACCAGATTTCTCCAGAGCATGGAACCTCTCCTTACCAACGAGTGCGAGCCTGTAAACAAGACTCTAAGCACAAGTATTTCCTCTGAATAAACACACTTTAGATAAAGCAGCACACTCTCCTTGCTTCTGCAGGTCTCAGTAGACCTCGCGCAAGTCTGACCTCTGCAAAGTCAGAGAGAAAACCACCCTCCGCTTCCAGAAGCTCCTGAGAAGCTGAAAGCCAGGCTCGCAAATTTGGCTTTTCTGAAAGCCGTTATGGGCAAGACCCAGTGGATCCCGTGGCCGAGTGTCAACACGCACTGAGCCCACACTCATGGTCCCACAGAGCGCCCTGGCCTGTGGCTGTGGCCTCCGCCTCCCACACTCACAGGGAACACGGCCCCACAGCCTGTGACCTGGCCGCTAGTCACATGGTCCCTAGAGAGCCGGTCTGAGTCATGGTTAGACCTTGACTCCAGCACTCAGCCCTCCGGGAACAGCGGGGAGGGACACACCGCTGTCCTGGCTGACTCTGGAAAGGGCCTCATTGCAATTTGCTGTTACGTTTTCAACATTTCTAGGTGCACTGATTTTCTAAAAGAAAGGAAACCCTGTAAAGACGTCACCGTTGAGTCCGTACAGCTGAGCTACTGGTTTCCTCCAGAATTCCTTCCAGAGGAATTCTTGTGGTCATTTTTTCCCCCTTTTTGCATTAGCTACCAGGAAGCTCAAAGGGAAAATCCCTCAAAGGGAAATTGATCACTGCAAGTGATCAATTCACCCGGGTGGGTCAAATGTATTTATTTGCATCTTTTAAATAATTCTGGTTCTGTTTAAAATTCTCCATGCCAACCCAAAACATGTTTCCATAAAGAGAATTTCTCAATTCTAAGTAAAACAACCTATTCTTGGCTTGTTGAAACTCAGTCAGAAAGGACCCAGTGCAGAGGGGCACAGAGGGGACGCCCCCCAGGTGCCCAGACGCCATTGTAGGTAGTGTCCTGTGTCTGGACTGTGGCAGCTCCCGTGGGACAGCGCGGAGGTGACAGCCCAGAGCTCACCCCAACCGCCGCTTGATCGACATCACATGTTTCTGGCGATCAGAGAAAACTGGATCTCATGACAACACGCTGTCCCTGCGTCCTCCACTGCACCAGAAGGCTGGCCGGAGCTCATCTCCCGGCCTGACGATGCTTCTTTCAGGGCTCGAACCACGGAAAGCAGCTGGGCTGACTGGTGAGGTCTGTCCACGGGGACGCAGAGGCCAGCCCGACCCAGACACTCATATACAGATGGGTTTTGAAGAAGGAACTGGGACAAACTTGCAGGCAGGAAGCCAAGGCAAGACTGCTTCTCTGGGAGCAAGAAGTCACCCAGCAGGTACCCAGGGGCGTGGTGGCCACACCTGCAGGTCAAGGAGACTTAGCCGGGAGATGCCAGGCTGGAGATGCTGGGGAGGCCGGGCTGGACAGCGAGGGAGGCTGGGGGCAGGTCGGTGAGGGAGGCTGAGAGGGCCGCATAGAGCCTTGCTGACCCAGGGCCTCAAGTGGCACTTAGCACCTAATTGCCCACCGTCCACGTTGGTCTTGAATACCAGCGCACACAGCCTCAAAGGCTTCTAATGAGCACTAAGGAATAAAGGAGAAGCCTGTGGGGTCGGCAGACCCCCTTCCCTCTGAGAGGACACCCCTGGGACATTAAACTCACCGTCCAGGCTACATGGCTGATGTGTGGGGACAGGCTCAGGCCCAAAGTCACCCTCCCCCATGCAGCCTCCAGGTGTCAGGATGATAATCCCGTCCTTCAGAGTTGGGGGTCCTCAGGGCCACCCTCCCAGAGACAGAGCACAGATCCCCCAAGGCCAGAGCAGGTCTGGTCAGATGAGTCGGGGAACCCCCACGCATGTCCGCTGAACTCCAGACAGAGGGCGCGGGGGGAGGCCGGGAAGGGAACAGATGCAGGGTCCATGCCCCCAGCGAGCGTGGGGCAGGGGTCCACACGGCCCGTTGTGATGGCCCCACTCACTCTATAGAGTTGGCGGAATCCACGAGAGGACTGAGGCTGTTCTTTTAACCCTGAACACGCGCACAGAGGCAGGTGAGCTCGGGACGACCGCGTGGACGCAGAAGCAGTCGGGCTTTCAGGGTGTGGGCTCCATCCTCACCCCAGAGTGAAACAGAGGGAGGCGGTCTGCCCACGAGTCTACTTCCCCCCAACCAGGGGCCGTCAGCCACACCAGACCCCGCGCTCGGCCTCGACGCGGACGCAGACACCCCTCCCTCCCTCTGGGGACGCTACGCGGCCAGTGCCAGGCTCCACCTCCCTAACGGGGAGATGCTGGGCTCGCTTTATTACTTCTGATGTCTTTCACCTTACAGACATCAAGGGCATCTGTCCAAAGGGGTGCCCGCGGTCACAGAGTCCTCTGCTGCCCCAAGGTCAACAGCAAGCCTCAGCTCTCCAGGCCCCTGAGGAGGGAGGGCATCTCCCGGGAGAAAGGGCAGAAACAAGGGACAGGCTCCCGCCTCCAGCGTGAGCTATTAGCAGCCCTGGCTCCATAGGAAGTCAGTTCGTGAAGACGACTCTGAGACCCAGGAGAATTCCCACTCCTTCTTCAGAGAGGCGCTAGCCCGGGAGCAGCCTGTGGTGCTGGCAGGGGACCGCGGCCCACATCCGGCGGCAGGGCAGGGGGGCCAGGAGGCCGTCCACACTGGGGCAGGATGCCAGAGGGCCCCCGGGCAGCGAGGGCACCATGCACCAGCCCCCCTCACGCACGTCTGCCAACGTCTGCCCACCCACCGAAGGGACCCCTGGCGCCTGGCCCCACGCCCCAGACAGCACCAGCCCATCCCGCCTCACCTGGCTGTGGGCGCCTGGAGGCCCCCCAGCACCGCCGGGGCCGCAGCTGGAGCCGACGCCGGAGGCCCCTGAGAGCCCCCCGAGATGCTCCCCTCGCGGTCATCCTGCTGTCCTCCTCCAGGGACGCGCTCGGCAGCGGAAGCTTTGAATCTGCAGACAGGCTCATGCGAGGCCCGGATAAGGTCCCAGTGTCAGAGCCACACGGTTCCCACCGCCCTGCAGCCCTCCACCTGGACAGTGGAAAACAGGCGGACGCTGGCGGTGAGGGGGAGGGTGCCCCACCCGGCGCTGCACGCTGAGCTGGGCACGCGACCTCCAGTGACCTTGGTTTACCAAGTCCTGAGGAAGAACAACAGAGCGTCCAACCAGCTCGCACAGTGCCCGGCCTCCACCTCCAGGCCTCGAGCTGCAGTGACCGTGGGCTCGGACAGTCCGCCGGGGAGCCCAGAACCACCTGCCCACGAGGGCCTGCCCACAGAGGCTGCCGCCGGCCCCCCCCCGTCCCCACGCCCGGCAGGACGCAGGCCGCTCAGAGATCTACTTGCAGGTCTTGGGTGTTTCCTTCCTCGGAAAGGGGCTTGTGCTGGCCGGGGCTCCCAGTGTCAGGGACCTGCTCCAACTGCCCGAGCCAAAAACACCTTCCAAGCTCAGGAAGTCTCAAGTTCAAACAAACAAGTACAAGGCAGGAGGAAGGGAGGAGAACCAGCCCCAGGCCTTCTTGAAATAAACGGGTAAACTCCTCCATCGGTGACCCCTGCCTGCAGTCTAGCTCGGGAGAAAGGAAATGATAGCACTGCTTTGCTTGGCAAATGACACTTCCCAGCGATGCCCGACGTGCCCCTGGCCCGCCGGCTCCAGACCCTGGTGCCCACACCGCGTCCAAGTGGGCGAGCACCCAGCACCGCCCAGACCGTCCCAGCGCCTCCTGCAGCGTTGCCTCCGATGCTCACCCCTCCCCTGCCAGGCAGCTCATTCGGTGCCGCACGACAGAGGCTCCGAGGGCCTGAGTGCCCGTATCCTATGCTCAAGGTCACGGGGTAGAAACTGACAGAGGGTCAGCACTGGGGTCTGGCTGAAGGGCCATGCTCGGCCCCACGCACCACAGGCACCCCTTCATCCGCCGACATGACTAGAGCCGGCGAACCTGGGTCGCCGCCACATAATGCGTTTGTTTCATCTTGGTGCCTTGGCGCCCACCCTCCTCCCATGAGCGTTCACAGGCTGGGGGACCCTTCCTGCTGGAGCTGGAGACTGCGGGGCCGAGGGGACCGAATCTGGCCCAGCCCGGAGGAGGCAGCAGCCCCGGTGTCCACGTTCAGCTTCCCTTGGTCAGGAGCAGACTCACACCTCTGAGCAGGAAAGGTGCCGAGAGCGCGAGGCGGCTACTAGCTCTAGTGGCCTCCACCCGCCTGCCTCCACCCTGCCTGCACCCCCTTCTGGGCTGCTGGCCTCTGGGTCCCCGGGGATGCCGCAGGTGAGGCTGGCTCCAGGAGCTGCAGCCGTGAGAAGCAACAAGGGACGAACCACGCTGGGGGGCCGTCCCCCAGAAAACCATGACCGGGCCCCTCCGCGCTGTCCATCCCAGCCCCTCCGTGCTGGCTTCCAAGCAGAGGCCGTCCCGGCGCACACTTGGGAGGAAACAGATGCGCGTTTGATGCGGCGGGTCCAGGACGCGAGCCCTCTTCCTGTGAGCGGGGACCGGAGCCCTCAGCTCCGAGCGGCCCACGGCGGCTCAGGGAGGACGTGTGGAAACATGGCTGCTCTGTGTCCACGGGAGCTGCCCACCACTAGCTGTGTGGAACTGCGATGAGCCACCTGTCACGCACCGAATTTCTCCCCGCGTCTATCCTCTCCCCACGTAAGCGCGACGGTGCGACGGCCCATGGCTCGGCCTTCAGCACGTGGGCGCCGCTGACCCAGGGTCTCCTACTTCTCCAAATATGTCTTAAAGATGTTACTAATGAAAACCTTTTCCAAAAATCAGTTCTGAGACATGAACCTGCCCACAGTCTCTTGGTCTCTCTGTCTTGTAGGTTCACAGCCTTCAGGTTTGGGAAATGTCTTGAAACCACGGATTTCCCCAGCCTTTGGTGGGCATTTCCCTCCCTAAACTCCCCGGTTCCGAAACACAGACCACCCAAGTTCTCGGTCCCAGGCCCCTGGCCACCCCGGTGTGCTGAGCACAGCTGGGGGAGGCTGGAGGCGTCGGCAGGCCGCTTGAGAACCGGACTGACCCTCTGGGGACCCCAAGGGTCTATTTTACTCAACATGACCTTCAGCTACTGTCAAGAAATTCCTATCGATAACTGGCATGGTTTTTGGCAGTAAAGAGTCTTAAATTAATCATGTCACGGGAGCAGGGAGTTATTTAGTGCAGATCTTAAATGAGCTGCTGGGTGTATGGACATTCGGCCCTTGGAGGCGGACGCCTGGCTCACGGCTGTGTGAGGCTACAGCCAGGCTTCAGGACTCAGGTACAACAGGCTCTTCTTTCTTCCCCTTTTTAAGACACAGAGGATGGGAAACAGCCCACGTGTGCCCACTTGGGGCAGTGGATTTCCACCAGGCCAGCCCACGCAGGGGGAGCCCGGCCGCATGAGCCGAGGCCGCCGAGCGCACCTCCCTCTCCTTGCCCTGCCTTGTCCTCACTGCCTGTGTCCTTCCCAGGTTTTTCCCTCGACCTGGCGCCTGGCACCCTGGCCCGGCATGCACAGACGGTTCCTTCTCCTTGCTGCAGACGCTTTCCCCACGATCGGGCCAGCACCAAAGTCCACGGGCACCCCCACCCCCAGCAAGCCCTCCCCCTGCTCAGCGCCGGGTCCCAGCCCCGCCGGCCGACACCACTCCGGCCGCCCCTGGCAGCCCCACCGGACGGCGATTCCCAGCAGAGCCCCGCTACTGGCCACCACTCATTGTTCCCTGTTTAATGGGGGCTTTCTGTCCCTTCCGCTGACAAAGACAGGAAGCTCCGGGAGCTGGGCAATCAAGATAACCCGTGAAACATGCTATAGCTCTGACCCACAGAGGCCGCTGCGGCCCGGGGGGGCACGTCGCCGGACAGAGTCGAACTGCTCACTCTCGAAAAGGGGCTTTGTGAACGACATGCTTAACTTTTTAAAATAAAGGATACATCACCGCTGACCAATCATGACAAAATCTAGAAACTGTGCCCAAGTCAGACGAATTTAGAAACCAACTAACACCCAACAGGGGACAGGGCGGTAAGTGATGTTGTGGTAACTAAAACAACGTTTTCCCTGACCTGGCAATACCGCGCAGCGTGTGAGACGGGGGCCTGTACTTTCCGTGCGATACTCTGACATTTATCAGGTTCAGCAGGGGTCTGTGCCTGGAGATTGTTCCCAGAGAAGCTCCGGATCCGGGGAAGGCCTCGGGGTCTTGTTCCGCGAGGGGGGGGCGTGCCGCGTCTTCCTGGCGTGGCCAGCACAGGGCAGACACTCCTATGCGTGCGGCCGGTGAGTGCGTGAATGAGGGATCCTCCCACACCACGGACTGGGTTTCAGAAGAGAAAACAGGACAAATTTTAGCCCTTTGAGGACTGATGGGGGCATAAAATCATACAACTGATAAAACACGGAGACTTAATATCTGTTCAAGAACTTTCTATATTTTGTTACCATTTAAACATCAAATGACATGTTCTCCCTCCTTAACGATTCAGACATCAAAACACTTAAAAACTGTCTTTAAAAATAGAGCAGCGTTACAAAGGTGAAGTCATACGCGGGGCATCGGTTCACCTTTAGTTCACCTAAAATCTTGCTAAAAATGTCACCAGTGGGACTTAACACTAGTCCTTCCTTCTGCAAAGATAAATTGTTTTTCACACTTTGGGGACTGGACTCACTTCTTGGACACTACTAATAATAGAATGACAAAAAAACAGAACATTTGCTCAAAGCCCAAAGACACAAAAGCCACTTGATCTCTAAAATTCAGAAAGAATGATCTGCTCTATTGTGTTTTCAAATTTACCACTTCACATTTTCTAGAAATTCTCCTGCCAGGGTTGACCCCCCCCTCAGTGTCTGTGTATCTTTGGGGACTGACACCAGGCTAAAGCTCCTCTGGGGGAGGGAAGGAACTGCCCCTTGGAGGCCCCTCCACGAAGAGTGGGGTGCCACGGCCCAGACCCGGTAGCGTCCCCAAGCCAGCACTGCCCTGGAGAGCCCACGCCCGCTCAGACGCTCCCCTTTCTTCTCCCTCGCCCGGAGCACCCCCCACGCTTCACGATGGGGGTCGCTAACGGAGTAATATAGTTAAAGCACGCAATACCCCTGATGCACGGCTGTAAGCCGTGCCGAGAGTTTCCCACCAGCGGGCAGCCCTGAGAGCTTGCTCTTCGTGTCAGCCCTGTGCAGCCCCTGTCCTCACGGACCCACCACACAGACGAGGACAGCCGGGCCCCGCAGGGATGGCAGACGGCAAGGGCAGGTTCCCGTCAGTGGCCTCCGCCTCCCCAGCGCTCAGGCTGGCTCTCCACAGCGTCCCCAGGGCAGGGAACCCCAGCCGCACTTCATCCAAAGAGAGCCATGAGAACATAACCGCATTTCCACTGTAGCACTTGATTAGAATTCAAAATTAATTCAGATTAGATCCCAGAATTTTCGTGTGTGTATCAGACAGCTGCACTAGCTTGTTCACATTTGGGAAGGGACAACCAATATTTCTATCTCCAAAATCAGACGTATGAGATGAAGTTCAAAATACTATTTCTTTTTTTTTAAGTTCTTTTTTTTTTTTTTTTTTTGACAGAGAGACACAGCGAGAGAGGGAACACAAGCAGGGGGAGTGGGAGAGGGAGAAGCAGGCTTCCCGCGGAGCAGGGAGCCCGATGCAGGGCTCGATCCCAGGACCCTGGGACCATGACCTGAGCTGAAGGCAGACGCTTAACAACTGAGCCACCCAGGCGCCCCTCAAAATACTATTTCTAATGGCACAAGTCCATCTGCAAGGATTACCGATAAGCAGGTCCACAGAAACGAGAGTCTGGTACCGAAGGGGGTCTGGGCAGAAAGGAGGAGCCTCCAGCCGTGACCGCGCCCATGCGGGGAGCAGGAAGATGCAGGCAGGTTCACGAAGCGCAGCCTCCCATTCCGGAGCCAACCTGCGGACACTGCATCTGGTTAAGCTGCAAGTCCGGGGGCCCCGAAGGACCGTGAGAGCGGCTCTTCTCCACTGAAAGCATGTTCTTCAGGCATAGAACCCGCCTGATGAGTGGCTGAGGTCTGGAGACCTGTCACTGCCATGCCTTTCGATTGTTACTAGTTAGAACCTCAGAAGGGTCTCTTGGGTCATGTTCGTTTATGTTGACTAGAGGCTGGAGGGAGTTCTCCTACTCGGCCGGTGCAGGTGACCAACACCAAAGGTTCTCCCACCGGGAGCACCTGCCAGATGAGCTGCTGCGAATGCGAGAATCCCCCACTTGTGCCCCCGCCTTCTCCAGCAGCAGCATCTGACCTCAGCACCATGGGGCCCCCGGAGTCTGGAACGTGACCGTTACTCTTAGGGAAACCCTGACACAGTCGTGGTTCGGAGCTGATCCATGAAGCAGTTAGCAAACCACGTGAACAGCACATCATCATGAAGGGCCACACAGGGGCTGCATGGAAATAGGGGGTAAGGTCCAGAGAGCTGGCGGATCCAGGAACAGGTCCCAGGACGAGGGAGGGCAGCAACACTGTGACGGTCACCTGGAGACGCTGGACACAGGCAGGCCCAGAAGGACGGCCCATGACCAGGAGCGTGTTGAGTGTCTGGATCTGGTACCCCCAACGCCCACATGCTTACGGGGAGCCAGCTTTGTGTCCATTGTCTGCTTCGCTCACACAAAGGGGTAATTAGTGGACAAATGCAGCAGCATGAATGTGACCAATTCCTGCGAATCCAAGGTCATCCTCTTCCAGATGCTCCAAGCGTCCTTTGGAATTGCCTCCAGGGTCCCCTCATGCTTTAGCGTGTAGTCAGGGTCTTCCAGATGCCCCCTTCAACTGAAGACCTGTCATCTTTCCAAACAGCTGACCTTCACCGTTTGTAGCCATGTCCACTGGGCGTGGACACCTCAGACACATTTACAAAATATTTTGAGCAGGGGAAGCAATTTGAAAACTGCTAGATCTGAGCACTGCCAGGGCCGCCGCGGGTCCCCAGCTTGCCCCTCCTAGGCACTCGCCAACTCCGCTGCACACCCAGGGCCACGCCCATGGGGAGCTGTTTTTCGAGTCCTTAGGACAAATATTCCCTTTTGGTCAAAATCTGCCTCCTGTAATTTCTACTTGTTGACTTACCCAGAGGCCAAGAGGACACCCCCACCCCCGCCCAGTGGCAGGAGGTCGCAAGACTGAAGGGCACGGCTGCGCTCCTGGTGGGTCCTCTGCTTTCCAGCAACAGCCAAGGAGAACACTTCAGCATCTATCTTAAAAATGAGAAGACAATGGAGTCACCCTGCGGCCGGCTCTTCTCCCACTGGATGGCTGGCTGTTCAGACCACAGCAGGTGCCACGTTAATGCTGCACAACCTGCCCCCAATTCAGTGCCACGGACACGTTTTTGCCCCCTGCTCACGGCTCGGGGGGGGGCGGGGCGGGCTCTGCTCCACCTGCCTCATTTTGGTCCCAGGCCGGAGGGGCAGCGGCTACCCCGGGCATGTGTCCCGGGGGGTCAGCAGCAGCAGGAAGGGGCCGCTCACGACAAGCGCATCTGAGCACCAGGTCTGCCAAAGCAAGTCCCATGGCCGAGTGCAAGTCAACGATCACAGACCCATGTCCTGCCCCCGGCGGAGGGGGCGGGAGGGAGCGCTCCCTGGAAGAGAATCCACATGATCCCATCACCCCATACTCACTCTCTCCTCTCTTTCTCCCCTCTTTGTCCACCAAGGACCGTGCAGGACACAGAGAAAGGCTTTCTCAAATTCCAGGCACCAGGGTAGGATGTTCCTTTGACCCTCACAGACATGGTTTGCTATGAACGCAGCGTGTCTGTGGAGGCAGGAGATTACTGCGTCCCTCTCTGGACCCTCAATTCATTCCATCCTCTGCTTCATTTGAAGGTCGATGTGGCCAATTTATAGATCGCACAGTTTCTTTCCAAAAATCAGGAAAGTAGACATGGTTCTCCGAACTTTAGGGGTTTTGTCTTCCGGCCGCAGGCCATCAGTTCAGACCGACCTGTGCTTTCTACCCCTTGCTACTTGAGCACACACGGAGACAAGCGCCAGGCCCGGGACGAGCGGTCAGACGTGGCATCGGCGAGCCATGGCAGACGGCACAGTGGGGACGGCGCCGCGCCCAGGGGGGTGGGCCAGGCTCCCAGGAGCGGCCGTGAGGCTGGTGCCTGAGGGGGGTCCCCGAATTAGCCGACGGGAGCGCAGGAGCCCCAGACAGGGGGGCATGGGCACACGGGGCCCTTGTTTTCCATCTCATTCCGTCTCCGGAGGCCACTGAAGGAGCGAGACACCCTGCCTCCACCGGCCCGCTGACCTGCGCTGCGGGGCCCTCCCGCACCCGTGGGGCCTCGGACTCACCTGGCCGGGGCCGGCCTGAGCACCTGCATTTCCGACAAGCGTCTGGGTGATGCCTGGTGGAGACCACACCTGGAGAACCCGGGTCAGACGCAGGAAATCAGCAACACCGCCAACGGACAATCCAACAGACCCCTGATTCCATCCCCAGAGTTTCTCCTTGGAACCTCGAAAGCCCGGTTCTGACTCCCGCTGCTGCAGCCGCAGCAACTTCCGGCGTTGGCGCCTTGTTTGCGGTGGATGGCAGTTCCCGGTCTCACCGTCACACCCATCCAATTACAGACCTGACTACGGTCCGTCACCTCTCACCCCGCCCCTGACACCCATTCCACCTGCCTGAGTGCCTTCTTCCTAAAAGGCCTCGGCATGCTTGAAGATGGATCTGAGTGAACAAGTCCTCAGGATCCTACCCCCGAGGCAGAAGCCCACGGGCATGGGGGCGGCATGAACGCGGCTGACGGACACCGTGCTGGACAGATGCCAGGTTTGCGGGGGGCTTCGGCCACTGCATGGAAGGCCCCCGTATGCAGCGTCCTGGACAGTCTGTGCACCCAGGCTGGGTCACCCCGGAAGGACTGTTTCCTCTGACAGGTGCATCGGGGTGTCAGGCCACGGTGCTCCGAGGTCATCCTGGGAACCTTCTTATCCCCCTGAAAGCCCTTCTTGAGGCTTTGGTCCCTCGGCTCCCAGCCCGCTGACACGCTAACCCCGTCTCAGCCACACACCTCCTTCCCAGAGGGGGCGGGTGGCCCCAGAGCCGCAATGGCCGCCCACCCTCTCCGGGACCAGGCCGTGGCCTCCTGGTCACATGGCAACTCCACGTTCCCAGCAAGCAGCTGGACCAGCCTTTAAAAACCACAGCTCTGCTTACGTGTCTCAGAGGCTCCGATTTCCCAGAGTCCGAGCTGAGCACAGAGCCCTGGCCCAACCCCTGTGCAATCGGCTGTTAGGGGCTGAACTGTCCTCCCCACTCCCCACCATTCCATGTGTCCAAGTCCCAACCTCAGGACGTCAGAAGGTGACTCTACTGGGAGACGGCGACTTTAGAGACATAACTGAGATAAACTCAGGTCACCAGGGTGGCCCTACTCCCACCTGACTGGGGTCCTTACAGATCAGACACAGCCACATGGAGGGACGACCCTGTGAGGACACGGGGGAAGGACGGCCATCTGCACACCTCAGGAGGGGCCTCGGGAGAGACCAGCCCTGCCAGCACCTTGGCCTCAGACCTCCAGTCTCCAGACTGGGAAAGAAGCCTCCCGCCTGTGGTTCGTTACGGTGGCCGGGGCTGACGAATGCAGGGGCCCAAACTCTCTGCCCTCGCTCCCTGCTCTCCCGGCTCCTGGCCTCCTTGCCGTTCCAACCTCACACACCAAGGGTTCCAGACCCCATAGTGCAAACACAAATAGCCGCATGATGCACAGAAGGCGCTTGCCAAAACTAAATATTACACAAAAAATTCTTAGGCCCTGTTTGGCATTTCTGGGTTGACTACTTATTCTCACATATTAACCCAAGCAGACACCACCTCTACGTAACTTTGCATAAAGGGAAGCTGGGTGAGGAGGTGCAGGCCACAGCTTCTCTCTGCAATGTGGGGGTCCCGCTTTGCCGTGTCATGGGCTGACTCTGTTCAGACATTCACATTGGCTCAAGGTCACTAGGGACATGGATGTGGCCATCGGACAGCATCGGGGACCAAACCCTCGGCATTCCACCTGGAGGATTCTTGGCGACGGCAGTACACGGTTCCGTTTCAAGAAGCATTCTGTTGACACAGGCCAGGTGTGAGGCCCAGCCCAGGGATGGCCACTGGCCCGCCAGGTAGCAGCTACGAGGAGAGGCGGGGCAAGGCTCGTTCTCAGCCCTGGTGTGACCCAGGGAGAAGGGGGCTCCAGCCTGACCGCACCCCCTTGAGCTGCCCAGGGCCAGGAAGGAGCTGCTCCAGTCCCCCACACCTCTTTGCTCTTCTTGTCTCTAAAATTTTTCTCTGAAGTAATCCAGAAAAATTGTAACTTCCACAAGGTGAGGCATCCTTTTATGGTTACTGGGCCTGTGACATCACCAATTACTGGAAGACTGACCTGGGGGGGAGGGGATCCCCCTCCCAGGACTGACCGGGGGGGTGGGGTCCCCCTCCCAGGACTGACGGTGGGGTGGGGTCCT
>NC_058405.1:1020282-1024720 GCF_002201575.2 Neomonachus schauinslandi
CGGGGGGTGGGGTCCCCCTCCCAGGACTGACCAGGGGGATGGGTCCCCCTCCCAGGACTGACCAGGGGGGGTGGGTTCCCCCTCCCAGGACTGACTGGGGGGTGGGGTCTCCCTCCCAGGACTGACTGGGGGGGATGGGTCCCCCTCCCAGGACTGACCAGGGGGGTGGGGTCCTCCTCACAAGACTTATGAGGGGTGGCTGGCCTCCCTGCAGGACTGTGGGCCTCAGCCTGGTGCAGAGCCAGTGTGGAGGGGTCAGCCCCAGTGATGCTGCAGGGCGTGGACATCAGCCGTGGGGCTGGCAGAAGAGCGTGAGTATCACTGAGAACCTGGACATAGCAGAGGGAGCCTCGAGGAAGGACAGGGAGCAGTCGAAGAGCCCTGCAGGTAGGAGGGGAGGAGGGGACAGCAGCCAGGCACGCTCCACCTCAGGACCAGAGGGACGGCAGGCTGGCTGCGGTGAACGGGACCGAGAGTCTCCACTAAGACGTACCAATTACTGGCCCCAGAACCGAGCAGTGTCTCTAGGGAAAGCCCAGCACACCGAACGCTGAATAGCCCTTAGAAGAGGAGACTTAGGGCCAGCAGCATCTCCGCACAATAAAGACAAGGATGTGGAGCCTCTTCTCCCACACAGAGCACTCTGCCTATTTGGCCTTGGTCTTCTATGTTCTCTCCCTTTCTATCCAAAAGCTTCTATTTTTGCCACAAAGAGACTTCCCAGATCAGGTGTCTCACAGAACTACGTTTATTCTTCTACTTCAGACCTCTCCAGAGGTCCCAGCCACAGAGCCGGCCAACAGCATCCCCCCTCCATGTCACAGCGAACGCGGCTGTGGGGCCTGGGGTCTCAGAGGGAGGAGCCCTCATTAATAAACCGTGCTGGAAGGGTAGCCTCACTGCACGCCCAGAATGGCTGAGTTCACAGCTGAGCTATCAAGAGAAATTTAGGTTCTTGGACGGTGGAAAGCTCAGTGGAGAGGGGACAGGACAAGCGGGTCGGGGGAAGAGTCAGAGCTAACGACTGCGGGTCTGGGGCGTCCTGTGTGGTGGGCGCATCCCGTGCTCCGATGAACACCAGGAGCTGGGGGCCATGCAAGCTTTCAAAGAGGACAGAACTTAGAGGTTTACTGTCTCGGGTGCAACCTCATCCATGTATCCGTCGGTGTGGCCCCCCTCCACCTGCCCGTCCATCCTCATCCATCCAGCTCTCCAACCTGTCATCACGAGCCCACGACAAAAGCTAGTTTCTTGCTCAAGGTCAGTGAGTGCAGAAGGTGGCACCAGATTTCAAGATTCTACTGCAGCTGTTTCCCAGGTTTGGTCCCTGGACCAGCACCACCAGCATCACCTGAGACCTGCAAAGTGCAGATTCTCAGGCTCCGCCACACACTTCCTGAATCAGAAGCTCAGGGGAGGGGGGACGGGAATCTGTGATGGCTCCCCCCAGGAGGTTCAGAGGCCCTGGCTGGAGGACCACTGTTCTGCATCCGGCACTTGTTTATTTGTTTAATTTTTTAAAAAAGATTCCATTTATTTGACAGAGAGAGATAGTGAGAGAGCGCACGAGCAGGGGGAGGGGCAGAGGGGGAGGGAGAAGCTGACTCCCCACTGAGCAGGGAGCTGATGCAGGACTCGATCCCAGGACCCCGAGATCATAACCTGAGCCGAAGGCAGATGCTCAACCGACTGAGCCACCCAGGCGCCCCCCAGCACATGTTTAAACTGACTATAGATCCATCACTGTCTCTCCCTCAAGTGTTTCTCAGTTTTTCACCAATTACTGTGAATCTAAAGAGAAAACCAAAATAATGAAAATGCTGGAAAGGGAGCCCTCACACAGCAGAGGAGCTTTTGCAAACTGCTCCTGGCCTTGTGATTAAAGATTAGGTTCAAGAGCACGTTACTAAATTCTCAAGGTCAGCCAATACAGGTCCCGGGAGCACATGGCGGCCCCACCCTCCCTTACGTGCAGACCAACCCGGACCCCGGGAAGCAGCCAATCAGTCTGAAGGTAGGACAAGGCAGCAGCATGTCCAGACGAGCGGACAAAGAGAAATGCCTGTCAGCTGGGGTGGAGCCCCGGAGGGAAACAGGCAGGAAGCCTTGGACAGGTCACTGAGCGCCAGCCCTCAGCTCTGCCCTGGTCGTCAGGGCCGCCCCAGCCCCGAGCCATCACGTAGACCAGCACACAGACCTGCGTCCTGCCACCTCCTGACCCTGGAGGTGCACCACCGTTGTGACCTCTGCGGACAGCGGTTCTGGACAGACGGGGAGCTCCTGTCAGGACGCACGTGGGTCCGGCCCCGGGCTGGGGAGTTCGCTGGCATCGACCTAGATTCCCATCCCCACAAGGGAAGGTGTGCGTGACCCACGGTCGGCGGATGGCACTGCGTCAATGTCACGGGATACACGCCCGCTCCACGTCACGAAGCCTGCACTGTGGGGTCCGGGCACGTAGCCAGATGGAAAAGGAGTTTGTGTGGAAGGAGCTGCCGGCGTCAGGGGGACCCAGGCAGGGGTGCATCCACTCCCCACTAAACAATACCAGGGATTCGTAAAGTGGTGTCTGTTGACCTGGATCTAAGAGAGACTTGGTGAAATCAGCAGCCGTGGGGGCCCAGATGTGACAAAGGACAAACACGTGGGATGTGCTGCTTAGCGCAAGGCCGTGGTCAACATGAAGGCTCAGCTCGCAGCACGATTCAGCAAGCAGCCTGTCCTTCCTGCTCTTCAGAGAAGCCTTTTTACAATTCAAAATGCACATGTGTCTTTCCAAGCCCGCTCGCGAAGAAACCTCCATCCCTAAAACCTAGGCAATGACATCACTCTTGGAACTGTTCCTGCTCCGTCATTCCGAATCCAAAGCCTGAGCACAGAGGGTGTGAAGAGCGGGCAGAGCTGCTGCCCCTCCCAACCCCCGCAGGGCAGGTAGGGGTGCTTCTGTGGGTCTGCGAGCCACTGTGCCCTTCACCCCACGACACAGGCCATACCCCATACCCAAGCAAAACGCAACCGAGTTCCAGGAAAAGGGAGCCCTGTCTCTGGGAATAAGAGGCCGGATGGCACACGATGGCTTTATTTTCTTTTGACCCATATACAATAAACCCAATAGCTTTAATCACAAAAATCACCATTAAACACAGAATGTCTCCAAAAATCTTGGTTAGACCATCACACACAATGACATTCAACCCTGGCTTTGCTCTCAAAACCCAGTGGGGTCGCCCACTTACGAGAGAGAGAGAGAGAGAGAGAGAGGAAGGAAGGATACCATGCCCAAGCCAAGTGACAGAATCTAATCTCTCAGAAGAGTATTATTTAGACCACGAGATAATGATATACGACATAATATATGGCAATATCAGCAAAAACTTGGCAACTTACTTTTAATGATATACGGTTATTTCCTCTTCATTTCAAGGAAAACTAGGGACTGCGGACGCCCTCCTGCTGCCCAGTGCAGCATGGAAACCCAGAGGTGGCCGATCGAAAGCTGAGAGCAAGACACTGCCAGCCCAGCGTTCTCTCAGATCTAAAAGAATCCATTCAAACTACTCCTCAAAGCTCATTTTAAGTAACCCTTTAATTAATACAGAAAACGAAGGTCTGGTTAGGCTCCTCCCCCCTTACCTACACCCCTTTCAAGCGTTTGTCTTAGGTTTTATTTATATTTGGTAGAAAAAAGAAGCATCTGATTAATTCAGATTTTTCCTCCTCAAAATGAGCTGCTGAGAGCCCCACCCCCGCACGGGGCTCTAGATTATTCTCGACCCACAGATACAGATGCTTTCTCCAAACGCAACTGACATGCAGGCTGCAGAGGTGGGGCTCGGCCAGGGCTCGGCACACACCGGGATCCCCAGTGTGCAGGACGGTACCTATCCTAGGCAGAACGAACGCAGGCTGACCGTCCCCAGAGACCTATCAGCGGCCAGACAGATGCCCCTCAGAGCTGCTTCCTCTGGCTGCTGGGGAAGAGCATGAAGGCTGTCCTGCAGACAGGAGACGCATTCCCTACGATTCAACACATGATGTCAGGCTTCAGAACACAGGACTCAAGGCCGGCGGCTCCTACCAGTGCGCCTGCAAACCGCATTTAGCCTCTGCACCATCTCTTCCAGAGCCATCTCTTCATTTCTCAGCCAAAACCTCATCGTCCGTCAGAACCAGTGACCCTCTGCAGCTTGCTTCCCTGCGCAGCAGAAGGTGCCTCGTGGGTGGGGTCGAGCGAGTGGGGAGGGGGCACGGCCGCGCCTCCCTTCCTGGGATTGGTTCCTGAGCCCCGCCAAGGGGGCGCGCCCTGCGGCGGGGGGGGGGGCTGCTGGGCGGAAGCGGAAGCGGCGCGCCTGCCCCGCGTGTCCCCACGGCCACTCGGGAGCCCTGCGTGTGCGCCCCCGCGGTCACCTGGAGCCCTGCGCGTGCACGGCCGAGGTCA
>NC_058405.1:1024730-1052270 GCF_002201575.2 Neomonachus schauinslandi
CCGAGGTCACCTGGGAGCCCTGCGCGCGCGCCCCCGCGGTCACCTGGGGGCCCCCCACAGTATCAAGTGTGCTCCACACGCAAAGGCACAACCCGCTCCCTGTCCCTGGCAGCCCTGGGTCTCTGCGCCTTCTCGGGGAAGGAAGGAGGAGCTTCGGGACAAGAACCAAGGCGGCGCCAGCACCTGCTCCCCCACTTTACCTCCCGCGGCCCTTGGGCAGGTGCAGAGGCCGCAGCAGCCGAGCCCACGCTCTCCACGCCGACGCATGCCGCCCTGCCGCCCCAGCTCACTGGGTCTACGGCGGTCCCCAGTGGGTGCGCGGGTGGCCAGGGTGGACCGGCCGCTCCCCCAGCCGGCTGGCCTGGGGACGCAGGGGCGGGGAGGGAAGTGTGCCGCCCGCTTGCTGGGGCCCTCCGACCTCGCCATGGTTGGCACGAAGCCACTGGGCGCATTTTACACCTCAGCGCCCTGCAGACGGGAGCCGTGGTGGCACAGCTGTGGCTGCCACCTCCGAGGACCGAGGGAACAGGTGTGCGGGCACTCGGGATCCTGCGCCGGCCTCTCCTCACCGGGACTTGCCATCCTTATGTGGCTGGCGTTACAGGCAGCATGCCCTTCCTTGCGGAGTATTTCAGGCGAAGCGCCCATTCCGTACAGGGTTTGGGAAATTCAAGCGTGGAGCGGCTGAGGTTCCACCTGCAGCAACTGTCCACATAAGGGCACCAAGCGGCGCCCCAGGGGCCAGCACACGAAGGTGACACAGCATTTGCCCTCCTAGAGGTCATGGGTCTGGGGGACAAGAAAGATCTGGAAACTAATTGCTGCAGCGTGAAATGAAGGTGAATAGCCACACGTGGAGAGTGAGGGTAAAACTGCTTTTCTCTTTTTTCTTTTCCTTTCCTTTCTTTAACATCAAAACCACTTTCATACCAGCAGTTCCATAGGGTTCAAGTAGAGCCCGGTGAACAGAGGGGTCCAGAAAGGTGTCACCGCAGAGCGCACAGTGAGCCTTCCCCTTGTCCTGGGCTGCCCTCTCTGGAACAGACCCCACGGAGCCGGACACACACCCTCCCCATCACACCAGCTGCCTCCACTCAAGGCAGAGCCTAAAATGTCTACAACACAGGTCCTTCTCTCACCCAGCTTCCCACTGTCCCAAAGGCAACGACCCCCACACGTGTCCTTCACACCTCCACTTTTCCTCCACCCAAACCGGTCCCCAGCCACTCACCTGGATGGGACACCCCCGCCCCCAGGCATCTCCACTCCTCCCTTGCCTGGTTCAACCCCTTTGGAGCACAGAAGTGTACTCAGGCGGTGCTCAAACTTGAGATGCAGTGGGAGCCCTGAGGGCTTGTTGACCCCACATGGCTAGGTGCCCCCCCACGGCATTTCCCATCCTGTGGATCTGGGGTGGGGGCGGGAATGTGCATTTCCAGCAGGATCCCAGGCGATGCTGACGCCACTGGTCCACAAGCTGAGAACTACAGCGAGCCCATCCCATTTTTAAACCAAAAACTAAGTTGAGGGCAAGGCAGACCCTCTGCCCCCTGCACTCGCTGACTCCTGCGTCCTTCGCGCTGGGGCGCCTCCACTCACACTCAGCTTCTTTCCTTAACCCCGTGCCTTCCACTCTGTCCCCGGAAGCGCCTCTGGCTGGTGCCATCCCCAGACAAAGCCGCTCACTCCAGCGCTGCTTCAAGGGCTGAGTCTGCTGCCCTCTGTGATGGTTGCTGCTTACAGGGCCACGTGGCCAGGCCCGGTGCCCAGATGTTGGCTCAAACACCAGGCCGGATGTCATTTTGAGGGCATTTTGTAGATGTAATTAACATGTAAGTCAGCTCACTCTGAGTAAAGCAGACAACTCTCTTGGTGTGGGTGGGCCTCGTCGAAGCAGTTGAAGGCTTTAGGAGACAAAGACTGACCTCCCCTGAAGAAGAGGGAATTCTGTCTCCAGACTGACTTCAGACTGATGTCAGACCCGACCTGCAACATCAGCTCTTCCCTGGGTCTCCAGCCTGCACCTGCCCTGCAGGTTTCAGATTTACCAGCCCCACTGCCATGCGAGCCAGTCACTTACAATAAATCCTTTTCTCCCTCCCTCTTCTCTTTCTCATTCTCTATCAAACCTTTACTCTCTCCTTAAATTAGAGCACAAACGGTGCTTTCTATGAAAATCATTTCATATTTGCCTAAAGTATAACAATCATAACAATACACCCAACATTTGCTGAGCACTTAGTATGTTCCAGGGACTCTCCTAACCTCTTTGAACTCATTTAGTCTTCACAAAGAGGTGGGCATGATTCTTACGCTGTTTTATAGACTGTGGCACAGAGAGGTTAACTTGCCCAGGGTCACACAGCTGGTCAGTGGTAGAAGCGGGAGTCAAACTCAGATGCAGATAGAAACCTAGACAACAAGTGTTTGCTTTAGGGAAACATCATCCTGTCTCTACTGGAATGCCATCCCC
The DNA here is from genome assembly GCF_002201575.2 of Neomonachus schauinslandi. Taxonomy (NCBI): domain Eukaryota; kingdom Metazoa; phylum Chordata; class Mammalia; order Carnivora; family Phocidae; genus Neomonachus; species Neomonachus schauinslandi. Next base: position 1,027,204 of record NC_058405.1, read on the forward strand.
AAAGTCCCTTATACAAAATAAGGGACAGGTAGGCAGGGAAGGTCCCAAGCCCAACGCCACATCAGAATCTTGGCCGGTGGGTCCCAAGGACACAGGCCTGCTTTCTATCGCTGTCTTGCCCCCTCCCAGAGAGGAAAAACAGGCCATGACTGTTCGCCCGCCCCATGAGGCCAGACGGCGCCCAGGTGGAAAGGCAGATGTAATGTTACACCTGGATACCAAACACATCCTCTTAGCAACCATTACAGAAAGTTAGCCATGAAAGGAGGTGAGAAACAGGAGAGCTGGAAGGGTTCTGAGCAACCAGGGGCCCTGGGGAGCCTGCCCTCCTGAGACAGGTGCAGTGCTCTGGGAGGAGGGGGAGACCCCCAGGGCTGGGCGTAACCACAGTGGCCTTGCCCATCCTGCGCTGCCCTGCCCCACCTCAAGGGGGCAGCATGGGGAAAGGGGGGCACTTGGAAAGAATGCTCTGAAGACATGCACACCCATTAACAGCTGGGGTGGGGGGCAGGTGCGTCCTGGAGCACAGACGGCCACTGGCTCCTGAACAGCTCCTCCCTGGGCAGGGCCAGCTGAGCTGGGTGGGTGGGCTCCCTGCCCCTGCATGGGGCTGGCCGCTAACAAGGACACACATCCCTGTGGCCTGGTGGTGAACAAGCTGGTGAACGAGGCGCATCGGAGGGCAAAATGCCCTGTGGAACTGATGCAAAGCCATATGACAAAGTCCAAGATATGGGCAGCCCCTGTTCCTGCAATGTGCTCTGGTACTTCATGTCAGTGTTCCCAGACGCCGAGGTCTGTAGCAGCGTGGCTTACAGCAGCGGGGTGTGTGTGTGTGTGTGTGTGTGTGTGTGTGTGTTTGTGTGTGTGTGCAAGGGGAGGGGAGAAGGGAGGGGAGGAGTGGGGGGAGAAGGGAAGGGAAGGGTAAGGAAGTGCCAGGGAGGGGAGGGGGAGAGGAGGGGGGTTCAGGGAAGGGAGGGGGAGGGGTTGGCAGGGACGGGAGGGGCAGGGGAGGAGGGGAGGAGGAGGCAGGGAGGGGAGAGGGGGACGGGGATGGCAGGGAGGAGAAGGGGATGGTGGGGAGGAGAAGGGGGTGTCAGGGGAGGGGAAGGGGGTGTCAGGGAGGGGAGGGGGAGAGGAGGGGTTTGCAGGGACAGGAGGGGGAGGGGGAGAGAAGAGGGGATCAGGGAGGGGAGGAGGAGGGGTTGGCAGGGAGGGGAGGGGGAGGGGAGAGAAGGGGGCTCAGGGAGGGGCGGGGGAGGGGAGAGAAGAGGGGTTCAGGGAAGGGAGGTGGAGGGGTTGGCAGGGACGGGAGAGGGAAGGGAGAGAAGGGGGTTCAGGGAGGGGCGGGGGAGGGGTTGGCAGGGACCGGAGGGGGAGGGGAGAGAAGGGGGTTCAGGGAGGGGCGGGGGAGGGAAGGGGTGCCAGGTTGGGGAGAGGAGGCTGAAAGCAGTTGAGCTGCCCCCATAAGCAGATAACTAACAGGTTTCCCCATCACAACAGCAAACCACATGGCAGCAAGTTGCAAATACACAAAATCTGACTCCATTTATACCAAAATCAGAAACGGGCTCCTCAGCGCGAGCCGCAGAGACACACAGCCCCCCAAGCCCTCAGCTGGGAGGCTGGAGAAGCAGGTGGCTTTCCTTGCATAAGCTTGGGGAACAGGGTGTGGTGCGTGGATGCCCGCTACCCAGGCTTGCCCAGGCAGCAACAGGCTTCCCGGGAACAGGGGCTGAAGGAACCCGGTAGGGTCCCCTGACAGGAGGGACTGCACAGATGGGTGGCTGGAGGAAGGGGCAGAGGGGTGGGGAGGAGGGACGGGGAGGGAGCCGAAGTCCTCAGGATGGGGGACCGCCACTAGACACCTCTCAGCCCAAGCCCCAGGCACCTGGCCTGCCGCCACCACCTTGTCCAGGGCCCTGGCTGCCAGCGCCCGGGATGACCTCCCGCCAGCTACCTTTCCTCGAACCCAGGGCCAAACACCAGACAGAAGAGGCAGGATTCCGGGGGGGTTGCTGTGAGAGTGTGCCCAACGCCACTGGTCAGACTGCGGAGACGTACCTCACACCTGTCAGAATGGCTTTGATCAAGAAGACAAGTGATAGCAGGCACTGGCAAGGAGGAGAAAGGGGAGAGCTCGGGCTCGGCTGGTGGGAAGGCAAGCTGGTGCGGCCACTATGGAAAACAGCATCGAGGGTCCTCAAAACGTTAAAATGAAACTATCATATAATCCAGCAGTTGTACTTCTGGGAACACACCTAGGGAAAAGAAAAACACTAACTCAAAGAGAGAGCTGGGCAGTGCGCCTGGCGGTCCTGCCCGTCTGTCTCTGGCGTTAGCGGTATTTGGACGGAACAGACCCAGGGACGCCCCTTCTACCGGCCTCTGACCAAGCTCCAACCTTGGTTCCAGCCGTAACCTTAGCAGCCACCTTCCCGCCACCCTCAGCCTCTGGGACCAGCCAGCACCCTACTGCGAGCTCAGCTCCTTATCACCCATCACCCCTGAGCTTCCAGATTCATCCAAATTCTTCCCCCCGAGGTGGAGGCCGCCGTCAACCACCTGGTCCACATGCACCTGCCTCTCTCTGGGCTCCTACTTCAACCGTGATGGGGCTCTGGAGGGCATGGGCCACTTCTTCCTCGAGCTGGGTGAGAAGTGCAAGGGCACCGAGCCTCTCTTGAAGGGGTGCTGCACCCTCTTCCAGGACAGGGAGAAGCCGTCGCAAGATGAGCGGGGTCAAACCCTGGACGCCGTGGAAGCCGCCCGGGTCTGGAGGAGAGCTTGAACCGGGCCCTTGTGGGTCTGCGTGCCTGGGTTCTGCCCGCACACACCTCGTCTCTGTGACTTCCGGGATGAGGAGGTGAGTTCATCAGCAAGACGGGTGACCTCCTGACTCACCTCCGCAGGCCGGCCCCCAGGCTGGGCTGGGTGAGCATCTCTTCAAAAGGCTCACCCTCAAGCACGACCAGGAGCCTCTGGAGCTCCGCAGCCTTTGGGGGGCCCCTCTGGCATTCCCCTGGTGGCTGAGCCTCTCCCTGCAGCCTCAAGGCCACTTTTTACCCCCTCCTGGAGCCCTCTCCCAAGCCATGGACCACATGGAAACAATAAAGCTTTCTGCAACAAAAAAGGGGTAGCTGTACCCCACGTTCGTAGCAGCACAAATCACAACAGTCTAGACACGGAAACAACCAATGCACCCTGCATACACCGGGGGCCTTACTCCGCCATAAAAAGGACCCCCTGCCGTCGCAACAGCAGGGGCGGATCCTGAGGGCGTCGCGCTAAGTGAAAGACGTCCGAGAAGGACAGATGCTGTATAATGTCGCTTGTACGTGGAATCTGGAAGCACGGAACTCGTGGACACAGAGAGAGCTGTAGCTGGTTTCCAGGCGCCGGGGGCGGATGCTGCTCACGGGCACGCACTTCCCACGAGCGCGTGAGTGGCCTCGGGGTCGCACGTGCAGAAAGGCAGCTAGAGTTAACCACCCTTGTCACACACTTGAGAACTGTTAAGAAAGTAGATCTTGAATGTTCTCGCCACAAAACAGAAGCGTGAGTATGTGACATGTCAGAAGTGTTAACTAACCTCATTGTGCTGATCATTCCAAAATACACACCTAGACCAAATCATCCTGTTGCACACCTTCCGCTCCCCCGAGGCCGCGTGTCCACCAGATCTCCGCCCGGCGTGGGGGAGCGGCACCGTGGGAGATGGTGAAATAGGGCAGCCACCCAAAAGGACTTAGGAGCCCCCACTGCCCAGGTTTGGAGAAGACGGGTCTACACAGGCAAGCAGGCACGGAGGCAGCAGGGGAAGGCGGCCACCACGCGGGGTCAGCAGAAGGGGGGCCACGGCGCTGGGCCTGGACGACCAGCACGTGTGGGCCCCCGAGGGCCGCGCAGACAGGACCTGGGAGACAGCCCAGCAGGTCAGGGCACACGTGTGAGCAGGTGCGTGCACATGCCACGTGCCTCCCGCCTTGCTCCCACGGGGAAGACTCTGGAAGGAGGGCGGTGAGTGAGGAGGAGCAGGTACCTGGGGGGGCAGGGGAGGAGGGCGTGGAGGCTGAGCGTGCACCGGGCAGGACGGAGCCCAGGGAAAAAACCGCAGCTGCGTCAGTGACCACACGCAACAGCCAACCTGGGGATCAGAATAAAGTGTCACCAAGGCCCCCTGTGCTCCGTCCAGAGAGGGACTGGGGAGCTAGAGGGGAGAGTGTCCCACAGAGGAGGAAGGCCTGTAGGAAGGGAGCCTGCACCCCGCTCTGGAACGCCATCCCCTGGCCAGCGAAGAGCCCAGCTCTCCGAGGACGAGGGCTCACACAGGAGCAAAGCTGGGACGCGCTTTGTGTAGCGCACTGGGGAACCTCACCCAGATCACCCAGCGGGCCATCAACAACCACTAACCGCCCGGGACAAGGACCTGTGACCCAGGAGTGACCTTCTGGAAGGATCCTAGCTGGAAGCCTCTGCAGGCTGGGTGGTGCTGTCGGGCGGAGTGTGGGCGCGGGTGCGGGAGGGGGTCACTGCGGAGCCTCCTGAGGAAGGGGTGAGCCCCTGGCCCCCTGACTGCCAGTTCTGAGAATGCAGGGGCCGCAGGTCCCACTGCCGCATCTGGAGCAAATCTTTTGGGGGCATCAGCCTGTGCATCGCGTCCCGGCCCAGACCACCCCCCAGGTCGGCAAGATTCACAGGGGAAACAGGCTCCTCCGGCTCATTCCACTCAGCACCACAGGCTGGGGGCCGACAAACCACAGATTCTCACAGCCCCGGAGGCTGGAAGTCCAGGATCAAGGCGCCTGTGCGGTCAGGCTGCAGGAGGATCCCGAGGATCCCGTTCCAGGGCCTTCCCGCTGTGTCCTCACCGGGGGGCAGGCAAGGGCTCACTCTGGGGTCTCTGTTAGGAGGGCCCCACCCCATGAACTCCCTGCCTCCAAACGCCATCTCCTTGGGGGTTAGGATGCAGCACGTGGATTCTGGGGACACGACATTCAGAATAGGGGGCTCCTCGGGGGCCCCACCCGAGCTGCTGCAGCCTGGACACGGCAGGAGGGGCCCCCAAACTCAAGCCTGTGACTGAGAAAGCACTGCAGAGAGCAGAATGAGGACCGTCCCTGTCCTCGTCCTCAGAACCTGTGGACGTGTCACCAGTGTGGACACAGGACTTGGGAGACCTGACAGGCTGAGGATCTCGAGACCGGGAGATTGTCCGGGATTCCTGGTGGGCCCGCATACCCCAGGGGCCTCACGGCAGCAGGGGTCAGAGGCAGGGACAGGACATGGGGCCACGGGCAGGGAGCGTGGCTTCTCCCGGAGCCTCCAGAAGGAACTGCCCTGCCCACACTTTGGTTCTGGACTTCGGAGCTCCCAGACTGAGGGATCATAAGGACAGTAAGTGTGTGGTGTCTGGGCCACTGCGTGTGGTTGGTTGTTACAGCAGCAGCAGGAAAGCGATGAGACCATGCTCACACACTCTTCCACAGAGCCGTGGCCGTCCCACCCCTCAGGGGAGAAGCCACCCCACCGGCAGGGCCCCCGAGGCCCCTCTGGACCAGCGACCACACGCGGGCCTCTTACAAACCCTGCGGGTTCAGCAGGAAGCGCCCTCTCTGTGCCCACGAGCACGTCTGCCATCCGGAGATACAGCGTTACCCACGTAAATCGCTCCCCGCCACCACAGAGACGTCTGTGATACTCAGAAAACCGGGTGAGGGTGCCTGTCCCTTCCTAATAGATTCACAGCCCGTCGAGGAGCGTCAGGGCCCGCAGCCTGCACGGGAGGCGTGAGCTCCAACGAGCTGGGCACCTTCTAGACGCTGGCGTCCCTCCTGCCAGCGATACTCCGCCCGCATCCACGTCATGCAGGACGCATTCGCTCTCACAGTGAGGAAACAGCACTAAGGAGGGAACCGCACGGACACGGAGGGGAATGGTTTTAACAGCTGTGGTTGAAGGGAACAAGGCCAGTTTCTTTGTCTTGTTTCCTTCTGTTGTTCGGTGAGCCCACCTCAGAAAGCCCTCGGGACAGCTCAGCACCTCGGGGACGGCTCAGCACCCAGGGGACAGCTCAGCACCCGGGGGATGGCTCAGCACCTCGGGGACGGCTCAGCACCCAGGGGACGGCCCAGCACCCAGGGGACAGCTCAGCACCTCGGGGATGGCTCAGCACCCGGGGGACGGCTCAGCACCCAGGGGACGGCTCAGCACCCGGGGGAGAGCAGAGGAGTGGTTTGGGAACAAAGGATGCTCTGACGTCAGAGGTCAGGACACACAGGGGCCTGGCTCCCAGCACCCTCCTCCAATTCTTTCCAAGAGTGATACTAGAGGAAAACTAACTGATATTTAATTTTATGAAATTTTCCTGGTCTCCTTGTATTACTAATACCTCCAGGTAGGAATACAGCTGTCATTTATTTGGGATGAGACACCTGCACTCAAGGGAAGCTTGTCACAGACCGCACGGGGCCATGGCGGCCTCCCCACTTGCCTGTGTTAGCTCGCAAGACTCTATTCCCATCATCCAGACCAACACTCATCTGGGGGCCACTGTGCAGGCATCTGGGGGTGTGGCTAATCAACACCTGCAGCCAGGCAGCTCTGAGGAAAGCAGATCACCCCCCCCCATAATGTGGTGGGCTACGTCCAATCGGTCGAAGGTCCCAAGAGCAAAAACCCAGGTTTCCCCGAGGACAAGGAATTCTGCCTCAAGACCACAGCATGAAAACCCTGCCTGCATCTCTACCTGCCCTGCACACTTCAGACTTGCCAGGTCCCACCATCGCATAAGCCACTTCCTTGAAACAAACCGTAAATGGACGTGGATTTATGTCTGTGCATCTCCCAGGGGCTCCATCTCTCTGAGAACGCTGACTGGGACAGGCCTGGGGAGGAGACCCAGGAGCAAACTGGCATCTCGGGAAGACCGCTGGGGAGGGGGCTGCGCACACGTGGAGCTGCGAAGGAATTCAGGGGCGCTGGATGCTGGATGTGAAGAAATCCTAGGAAGACCTCAGCCAACTTATCTTGCTACTGTTTTCCCGTTGTGTTTATGCAACACACCGATGGCATTCAGTCTTCGTAAGTCAAAGGGCTACTCAAGTATAAAATAAAACTCCAAATGCTAAGACAAAACCGTGTTTGCACTCACGTTGGCACACATGTGTGGAAACTGGACGGACCCAGACGGGGTAGCGCGGCCCCTGGGCCCGGGGACACCCGCATTCCGAAGTGTACGGACAGCATAAGCCATATCCTGCCTCGTGGATAAAAAATAAAACACCGGGGTGCCTGGGTGGCTCAGTCGTTGAGCGTCTGCCTTCGGCTCAGGTCACGATCCCGGGATCCTGGGATTGAGTCCCACATCGGGCTCCCTGCTCCGCGGGAAGCCTGCTTCTCCCTCTCCCACTCCCCCTGCTTGTGTTCCCTCTCTTGCTGTGTCTCTCTCTGTCAAATAAATAAATAAAATCTTTAAAAAATAAATAAATAAATAAAACACCACCAACAGTGAGGGTGAGTACAGCCTGGAGACAGACGGTTTAGCGGAGTCCGTGCCCTGGGAGAATGAGCAGCGCTCAGTGCGTCGCTGGGCCTCCGCCCTGCCTGCACAGTGAGACTCAGCCAGATCTCCCAGGTCCTAGACCGCCTCGGTGCTCCATATGTAAAGAGCAAAGCCTCTCCAATTTACAGGCCTCGTAACTGGACCGCTGCTGATTCATAAATACAAGCGTCAGCTCCGTCTCTGAAAACACATGTCCTCTGGGGCCCTGGGAGCATGCCGAGGTGCGGGACGCAGCTGCAGTAACACGGGGCTGCCCGTCTGTGAGTGGCAGGGGCCGTTGAGGACCCCTCCACATGCACCGTTCTGCTCCAATGCCAGGGCCACGTCCCCGGGCAGCGCACCCTTCAGCCTTCACTTTGTTTTCCTTCTGGGAAGTCAGCTCGTGAATAAGGCTTCAAACCCACCCTCACAAAGCCGTCTGCCCTGGGGTGTGAGACCAGGAACGGGCAGGGAACGCAGCCGCCTGGCAGGCTCCGAGGGGAGGGGAGCACAGCCTACCTCCGCAGGGCACAGCAAGGGACGCCTGTGACCAGAGCCTCAGCTGTGAGGACAAAGGATCGGTCTGCTGGGAGCCGACAAACGACGCGATCAGATCCATCGGGGAGCATTACAAGCACGTCAGCCGTTCGGTTATATAAAAAAAAGAAGTTTCAGAAGGTCATTACAACTTAGAACAAAATCTCCCCGTGCCCTCTTCAGGCCGTATGTCTTGATGTCTGGCACTACAGACATGGTCCTTGGACAGAAGAAACGCAGGCTGAAAATACAGTATTTTTAAAAAGGCAAATGCTTAAAGCTAACTCACAGTTTGACCTACAACATTCTCCCCGTACTCCCTGAAATAAGTTCAGGCTTTAGGTACGGGGCCGCGCCTCCTCGGACCAGAGCAGAGACTCCTGACTCTCCGGGCGGCCACGCGGGCCCAGCGCCACGCACCCACGGCTCAGATCTGGCTATTTTGGTCCCTTGGTACTCATGCCTCCCGGGAGGTAGGAAAAATAAATCAATATACTGCGGCATCTGGACTTTATTCCTATGTTTCACATACTTTCTAAGAAACCAAATAAAACCATAGAAAAACTACCGTTGGCCTTCATGGGATCTGGCTTCCATCCCTCTGGGGCTCGCACAACATCTGAACTCAATTCTGGCAACTGGAGCTCGTTTTATTCTCCAAAGTGTCTGGGGATTTCCTGGATATATGCATTTTTTAAAAGATTTTATTTATTTTAGAGAGAGAAAAAGGGAGCGAGAGTGAGGGAACGAGAGAGAATGAGCGGGGGGAGGGGCAGAGGGAGAAGCAGGCTCCCCGTGTGGGGCTCGATCACGACCCTGAGATCATGACCCGAGCGGAAGTCAAGAGTCGGAAGCTCAGCCGACTGAGCCAGCCGGGCACCCCTGGATCTATACATTTAGAGGCCCACAGGTCAGGATGTGCATCCGTGTCCGCGCCCCAACAGGGAGCCACTGATCCCGGGCCTGGAGGGTGACAGACACATGGCTGACGCTGGATGCAGGAGATGGCTGTGTGAGGTGGTGGGAGCACCCCTCCAGGAGACTGCCTGGGTTCCGGGGTGGGCTGGGGGGTCCAGACCGCAGCCTGCCCACTGACCAGGAGAGTGGCCTGGGAGAAGTTACTCGGTTTCCCCATCTGTAAAATGGGGATCCCACAGTATCCATGTCACTGGGTTGTTTGGAGATGAAGTGTGTGTATAAGTAATGAGAACAGTGCCTGACACACGGTAAATGCTCGATAAACATTAGCCATGCCGTAACCGTCGACTGTAAAATCCAGGGTGGACCCCAGGAAGAGCCCATGTCAACAAACCCGCGGACTGTGTCCCCGTGTGTCAGAGCTGTTTGTGACTTCCCGCAGCGGTCCACGCGGGCCTGGAGCTCCCTCCCACTCCTGACCCGTGAGACCCAGCCCACACCTGAGGTTTGCTGTTCCCGCTTTCCCGTGCACACCTCTCCGTCTACCCGTCACGGTGGGAGCCCCTACCAGGTGCCACATGCCACATGCTGGGGACACAGCGCTGGCAATGGACAGGATCCTCTCCTTCATGGCGTGTTCCCGCTCAGTAAGGCCAGCCGGCCACGTCCTCCCAGCCACGTCCCTGGGCCCCTGCTTCTCCTTCCACCCTGGGCAGCTTTGATCTGGGCCCTCCCCGCTGTGCCTGTCCTGAGAGGCCCAGTCCTGGCCGCCACACGGTTAATTCCCCCGATTCCCGAGGCCCCGTGCCCAGCACTGGCCCAGGTCAGCACACTGATTACCGGGAGAAGCTCTGACTGCAGAGCATGGGGCTGTTTTCCTCCTTACGAAGCAAACCAGCAAGGACGAGCACCTGCTGTTTACAGAGCAGTGTGTCCAGCCCTGCAAGGAGCACACAGAACACAACAGAGGCCCCTCAGTAGGTTCCCCCCACGTGCAGCTCCCCCGAAGAACCGAGCTCTGGGGCAGTCCCCCCGAGGGGCACATCAAGGCTCAGCCACACAAAAGCGGTTATTCAGGGGGATCACCCTCCGTTGGGCACTGAGGATACCTGAGTCAGCAGGGGAAGGAGGTGAAACAGGACAGAAAATAAAGTTGGGTACCAACACCTTTCTTTCTTTAAAAAAAAAAATTCATTTAAATTCAATTAATTAACATATTTTGTATCATTAGTTTCAGAGGTAGAGCTCAGTCATTCATCAGTCTTATATCACACCCAGTGCTCATCGCATCACGGGCCCTCCTTCACGCCCATCCCCCAGTTACCCCCTCCCCCTGCCCCCTCCCCTCCAGCAACCCTTGGTCTGTTTCCTGGAGTTAAGTCTCTTATGGTTTGTCTCCCTCTCTGATTTTGTCTTGTTTTATTTTTTTCTTCTCTTCCCCTATGATCCTCTGTTTTGCTTCTTAAATTCCACGAGTGCAATCATATGATAATTGTCTTTCTCTGATTGACTTATTTCGCTCAGCATAATACCCTCTAGTTCCATCCATGTCATTGCAAATGGCAAGATTTGGGGTTTTTTGATGGCTGAGTAATATTCCATTGTATATATATACCACGTCTTCTTTATCCATTCATCTGTCGATGGACATCTGGGCTCTTTCCACAGTTTGGCTATTGTGGACATGGCTGCTATAAACATTGGGGTGCACGTACCCCCTCGGATCACTACATCTGTGTCTTTGGGGTAAATACCCAGTAGTGCAATTGCTGGGTCGTGGGGTAGCTCTATTTTCGACTTTCTGAGGACCCTCCATACTGTTTTCCAGAGTGGCTGATGGTATCTTGATGGTATTCTGATAGGGATTGCACTGAATGTGTAGATTGCTCTGGGCACCACGGACATTTTAACGATGTTCTTCTAGTCCATGAGCATGGAACATTTTTCCATTTCCTCGTGTCTTCTTCACCAACACCGTTTTCTCTTTTGTTTGAATGTTTTAAACAGCTTTACGGAGGTGTAATCAGGACACAAAGAACTGCACGTCTGGAATACGTCCCTCCTGGTGCGTCACCCCTCAGTCGTGGTCACAGAGGCACCGCCACCTCCAAGAGCGTCCTGTGCCCTTGGTGCTGCGGGAACACTTCCCGGTTCCAGCTTCCTCGCAGGCGTCTAGGCTCTTACTGAAGGCGGCGCTGTCCAGCCGGCCTCTAGGACTTACCTCAGGCCCGCTGGCCGTGCCCTCCCCTCCTGGCCCCCGCCACCACCCGCTTCCCTGACCTGACTGTTGGCTGTGTCTCCCAGCGGGAATCCTTGGCTTGGTCCGTCTCTGTGGGCTTACTGCTCTCCACCCGAGGCCCTCCAGGTTCTCCCATGGGGCTTCAAGTGGCAGGATTTCCTTCTGTTCTGGGGCTGGACATCTCAGGGAGGCATGGAGAGCTTGACCCCTGGCATGAGAACACGGCTGGTGGGGTGCCAGGGCGTGTCCGGGTCTGGGGAAAGGGCTGCCCTCTTCAAGGAACAGAAGCCCCGGCCACCTTCACGCCTCGGGGAGGTGTCAGTGGAAGCAGCACGAGGGGACCCTGAGAACAGCAAGGGACAGGGGCCCTGCGCCCGGCCCTAAAGGATCTGGAAGGGAGGGGATCTGGCAACAAGGCCTGGGCGAGGTGGGCACGGCCTTCTTGGCGGCGTGGTGTGAGGCCTGGGAAACAGGCCCGCGGAGGGTGGAATGTGGCCCCTGGCTCTGGCACTCATGGTCTCACTGGGTGATGGGACGAATGCGGGAAAGCTGACTTCAGTGGGGACCTCACTTATGCTTAGAATCACCAGGTGACTCCACAAACACAGCCCAACAGGGCATGGTTCGGAGCCAGAGCGTGTCAGGAACGGGCACCCGAAGCCTCCGTCCCGCGGCTGATGCCTGTTTCCAGCCCCGCTCTCCCAGCTCTTCGGGGCACTGGGCCCGACGTGCGGGCCTGACACCAGGGGCAGGGGTCACATCCGTCCCCGGGGGGCCAGACTCGGGCGGGGCGTGCGCCCAGATGACACCCATCCCCCTCCAGGGGCCACGGCAAGTGAGATCTGATTTCGAACTTGATTTATGGCTCTGCTGAGGTGAAGCCCTGAGAACAGGGCTCCCCATCCACCCTGTGCGGTTGGTAGCTCCATGCACGTCTGCAGTGGCCACCTTCTCCCACGGACACAGACACCAATCGCTGAAACTTCTGTAGCTTCCAGTGTCCGATGGCCAACCCTCCACCATGTTCCTACAGGAGATCAGAGCTGAAATGTACCTTCCAGTTCACCAAAAACGCAAACGGGGCTTGCGGCGGAGCAGGCGTTCCGTGCGCCTGGCTGAGAGGGTGCGCCAGGCTCCGGCCCAACCCGCCTGGACCGTCTATGTGCCGGCCGCTCTCGCACAAAACAGAATCTATTCCCCAAGCAGGCGTGTAGATGTCTTCTGCCTCATTACATTCCACACCGAGTGCCCCGTGTGCTCTCTGGCCGGTGGATTGGACATTTATTGGAAAGGAAACTGGTAACAATAGAGCCCAGTGATGGGAATGATAACGCGGCCTTGGGGGATCCGCAGCTCCGTGTCGCCCAGCTCTGACGCAGACTACTGTTTATGTTTCCACTCTGTGTGACTTCTGTCCAAAACAGTAAACACTGGAACACACCGATTTATAATTAGGAAGTCGGTTTATTACTTTATTTAGAAAACTATTAGTAACAACTTTAAATTTGACTTAATCTTTCATTTTCAGATTCTTCCCCTCAAATGTGCCCCCAAACAATCTACAAAATGCCAAAAAAGGCCAGAGAGAGGCGGGCTGGTTCAGGTTCTGTGGGTCCTGGCCCCCAACGACCAGGAGCGGGCATGCTGGGGACTCGAGCATTTTAAAGAAAGTGGAGACTGCTCTCCTTCCTCCCTTCGAGGGACGTGGTTAGCAGCGCCTGCATCATCGCGGACATTCGCGGACATCCCTAGAAAACAACCAGGGGGCCCGGGCATGCGTGTGTAGCACTTACCACCCCCCCGGTAGGGGTGCCCGCCGCCCAGGCAGGGGACAGGCGGCTGTGTGTCTTGGGCTTACTCCAAGCTGAAGCTCCAGATGAGGCTCCAAAAGGAAGAGGACACGAAGCGCATGGCGGCCCAGCCGTCACTGCGGTTCGGTCTGTTACTTCCTGCCTTCCTTCCCATAGCGCTGAATCTTTAAACACACGCGATTTAATTTTAAAAATGCCATTTACTCGAGCCTTAACTTAGTACTTTCCAAAGCTCAACACCAAGGTCACTGAAATTGAGTTAACCTACCTTGACATCTATTTAAGCTTTCGGATCTAGACATAAAAATCTGTAGCAAATATTTATTTTTAACCCCTCAAGGTCAGGGCTAGCTATTCTGCGTGGCTTCTACTTCAGACACGATCGTATGACTTGGCAAGACCCTCCCAATGCAGCCCTGTGTGTGGGGGCTTGTTGGCAGTGCATGAATAGGGCTGTGGATGATGATTTTTTTAGATAATTGTAGACTCACAGGCAGTTATAAGAAATAATCCAGACAGATCCTGTGTGCCCTTCCCCCAAGGCGGATACAACAGGCAAAACTGCCCTAGACGTCACAGCATGGATATCAACCAGATACAATAGAGCATCCCATCCCCACGAGCACCTGAGTCCCTACACGGTCACACCTGCCTCCTTCCCGCTCCACCCCTGCCAAGCCCCTGGCAACAACTGATCTGTTCTCCGATTCCATAATTTCGCCATTTCAAGAATGTTCTAGAAATGGAACCATGCAGATAGGCATACCTTGCTTTTTGTGCTCTGCGGACACTGCCTTTTTACAAATTGAGGGTTTGTGGAGACCCCGAATCGAGCATCTACCAGCCCCACTTTTCCAACAGAATGTGCTCACTTTGTGTCCCCGTCGCATTTTGGTGATTCTCGCAATATTTCAAATTTTTCATTATATTTTTTTTGGTGACCTGTGATCAGGAATTACAACTTGTCAGAAGCTCAGATGATGGTTAGCACCTTTTAGCAGTAAAATATTTTTTAATTAAGGTATGTACATTTTTTAGACACAACGCTATTGGACACCTGATAGACCACAGAGAGTGTAAACGTAACTTCTATATGCACTGGAAACCAAAAATGTTCACTGGACGCTCGTTAACTGGGATCCGCTGTACATCAGTGGTCTGAGCCGGACCCGTGTGTCTCCGTGGTGAGCCTGCGCAGGATTCTGGGGACTGCCTCCCTTCACGCAGCCCGATTCCCTGGAGATTGATCCAGGCTGCTGTGTGCAGTTCCTTCTTGTTGCTGCAGAACAGATAATGTTCCACGGTGTGGGCAGACCACAGGGTTTTTTTTAGCCATTCACCCGCTGAAGGACATTAGGTTCTTTGCACGTTTGGGCCATTACAAATAAAACTAACATAAACATTTATGTGCATGAATCTGTGTGAAAGATTTCATTTCTTGGGCTAAATGCCCAGGAGTGCAACTGCTGGGCTGCAGGACAGCAGCATGTTTTACAGACATGGGCAAACGCTCTGCAGAGTGGCCACTCTGTGCTGTGTTCCTGCCGGGAACGAAGGGGTGATCCCGCCTCTCAGCATCCTCCCCTGTGCTGGGGGCCATTCTGGAAGGTGCATAGTGGTATCCCGTGCGGTTCAATCTGCATGTCTGTAAAGGCTAATGGGGTTACACATCTTTCCATGGGCTTGCCTGATGTCTGTATCTGCCCCCAGTATCTGCTCAAGTCTGATGCCCATCTGCTAACTGGACTGACAGTTGTGCTGGGGAGCTTGGAGACTCCCAGTCCTTCATCAGATTTGTGATCTGAAGATCTCCCACAGGCTGCAGCTAGTCGCCCACCCTCTGAACAGCACCCTTTGCAGAGCGTAAGTTTCTAATTTTGACAAAGTCTAATTTGCCAATTTCTCCTTTTATGGATCATGTTTTTGGCATCAGGTCTAAAAACTCTGTGTATTCCTAAATCCCAAATATCATCTACTATATTTTTTCCAAAACAATAAAAGTTGTACACCTTGTTTAAATCTGTAATCCATTTTGAGTTCATTTTTATGTAAGGTATGAAATTTAGGTCGGTCTTTGTTTTTGCCTCTGGATCGCCAATTGCTCTAGCTCAATTTGTTGAAAAGGCAATCTTCCCTGCACTGATTGATTTCCCACCTTTGCCAAAAATCAGTTGGTCCCACTGGTGCCAGTCTGAGTTTCCTATTGTGCTCCAGGGTCTGCTCGTCTGCCAGTAAGCACCTTGCTGCCCCAGCACACGTAGCAAAATAATGTCTTGATAGCAAGTGTACTGCTCCTTTTTTCTTCCTTCTCAAGATTGTTGTAAGAATTTTAGCTCCTCTGACTTTCCATACAAATTTTAGGATCATCTTGTCTATGTCCATAAAAAACCGTTCTGGGATTTTGCTAGGAATGCAATGAATCAGTGTGGTGAGAACAGACGTGCTACACTCAGTCTCAGACCCATCTCCCCTTCACTGAGGTCTTGAGTCCCTACATGAGCATTTGCAGGGGCGGCACACAGCCCCGCACAGCTTTTGTTAGCTGCGCCTAAGTGTTTCATTTTTTTTTGAGTACTTGTAAATAATATTGTATTTTTACTTTTGGCATCCATGTGTCCATTGCTATAAATAGAAACACAGTTGACTTCTGAATATTTATCTTGTATCCTGCAGCCTTGCTACATGCTCTTGTATAGTTACAGGAGTATTTCTGTAGAGCCCTTGGGATTTTATAATTAGATAATCATGTCATCTGTGAACAGACTGCTGATTACTCCTTGCCAATCTCCATGACCTGTATTTCCCTTGCCTGCCCTACGTGGCTGAGGACGAGCAATGACAGCGCATGCCTGACTCTGTCTGACTCTGTTAGCCGTAGGTGTTCTCTGTAGGTACTCATTAACACGTTAAAAGGAAGTTCCCCTGTATTCCTGTTTTTCTGAATGGGTGTTGAATTTCGTCAAATACTCTTTCTGTACTGATTGAAACGATGGCGTGATTTTTTCTTCTTTTGTCCATTGATGTGGTTCCACTGATAAATCTTGAAATACTGAACCAGCCCCACACACCTGCAATAAACCCACCTTGGTCACCATGAGAAATTCTTTTTATGTATTGTTGACTTTTACTTGCTAATATTTTGTTATGGACTTTTGTGTCTGTATTCATGAGTAATATTGGTCCATAGGTTTCTTTTCTGTCTTTGTCTGGCATCAGTATGATATTAGCCTCATAAGACAAACTGGGAAGTGCCTCCTCCACTTCTTTGAATGCATGTTGGAATTCTCGAGTGAAACCATTTAGGTCTGAAGTTTCTTTGTGGCAGGTTTTAAAACCACTAACTCAACGTCCTTACTTGCCATTAGGCTATTCAAATGGTCTATATCCTACCGAGCGAGATGTGCTAGTTGTGTTTTTCAAGAAGTGTTTCTTTGTCTTCAGTTTTCAGTTCAACCATGAGAGGTCTTGGTGTGATTTGGGGGGATTTATTCTAACTGGGGTTCTACCAACTTCTCAAATGTTTGTGTTTGTGCCTTTTGCCAAATATGGGTAGTTTTCGTCTTCTCTCCTTCTGTGATTCCAGTGGTGTGAATGTCTGGTCTTTGGTTAGAGTCCCAAATGTCCCTGAGGCTCTGTTCATTTGTTTTTCCAGTCTACTGTCTCCCTGTTGCCAGATTGGGCAAGTTCTGTTTTATCCTCACGTTTTCTGATTCTTGGGGTGTTGAGCCCATTGGTTTACAGTTTTTGCTTCAGTTACCATATTTCTCACTTCAAAAATTCCCATGTTTGGGGCGCCTGGGTGGCTCAGTCAGTTGAATGTCTGACTCTCGACTGTGGCTCAGGTCATGTCTCAGGGTCGTGGGATTGAGCCCTGCTTTGGGCTCTGCGCTCAGCGGGGAGTCTGCTTGAGATTCTCTCCCTCTCCATCTGCCCCTCCCCCTACTCATGCACAAGCACACGCACTCACTCTCTGAAAAAAGAACAATGAAAAATTTAAATACAGTGACATAAGCCTCCACCTTCAAAAACCAGAAACAGAAGAGCAACCTAAAACCAAAGTAGATGGAAGGAAATTATAAAAGTAGAAATTAAAGAACTAGGAAATGGGCAGATAGAGAAGACCCACAAAACTGATGAACCTTTAGCCAGACTAGTTGAAAGGAGGGGTTTCTCTGATTTCTGATGATGCTCACAAACCAGTATCTAACGATGCTCCTCCCAAGAGTGAAGGTACACACTGGCCGGGGGTGCAGGGCCCGCATACAGAATGCACTCCACCAGCACCCACGAATTCCCCGCGTCCACCCAGCCCTGTAGCTGCCAGGGCAGCCGCCACGCTGGGGTCTGCCGAGAGGGGGCTCCTGAGGCGGGGTGGTCTCCTGTTTGTTTTGCTATTGGTGTTGAGAATGGCTTGGCCTCCACGTTGCTCTACACCAGCTCATGCCCCAAAGTCCTGCTCTCCACTTTTCTGCACAGCACACGACTTTACGCACAGCCCACAGCTCAGCTCCGTGGCCACGAGCCCGGTGCCATCGGCCCTCACCCCTCCTCGGCCTCGCCCCCGCTCCCCCACGGGGCCTCAGCAGCACTACAGCCAGTGTGGGCAGGGCCCCACCCGCCCTCCAGGCCCTGCGCACCAGCTGATGGCGCAGCATGTCTCACCAGCATCACATCGATCTTCCCAAAGGCCACTCCTGATACAAAGTGATTTCCAGCTACCCACAGGGACACCTCATGCCAACCCCAGCTCCGTGCAGAGCAGTCCACAGGTGGCTGCGTCCTCGGGGGCCAGATCCACGCCCGTTCAGGTCCTCGTGGGGCTGCGTCCAACACTGAGGTCTTGGTGGCACTGATGTGAGTGGGAGGCGATTCGGGCCTGTGCCCTGGGGCCAGCGTGAAGCAGATGGGTCTCAGCTTCTCACGCTGCTCCCCGGGGGGCACTCGGAGGCGCTGAGGAGGGGTGGGGCTCCCCAGAGCCTTCAGAGGCAGCCGGAGCCGTGCCGGGGCAGAACGCCAGGTCCAGGCCGTGGGCGGAGGGCCGGGGAAGCAGGCACTGACCCCCACCACTCCGAGGGGACATGTTTCCGCAGAAGAAAGAGTGTTGGGGTGAAGCCCCAAGGTTCCTCTATCCCGCTGTGATATTCCCATTCTAATCTGTAAACACCTAAACTATTTGGGGCCATGAGCGAGCGCGGGAGGCACTTGCTGGCCACACTGCCCCCAACACCCGAGGCCGACGTGGGCCGCAGCTGCGGACAGAACACGCCCCCCAGATGAACAAGGACCACGGGCACTCTCCTCGCTGCGTCCACTCTCCGTCCCCACCTCCTGCGCCAGAGCCGTGGGAAGAACCCAGGTATGCCCAGCCAAACTCAGCTCAAGCCGGCAACTTCACCATGTTCGTGGGTAACTCCATCCTCTTGGATTAGTCCCGATCTCCTGCTCCTCTCCACACGGTATCTGGGGGAGGGGAGAGGGGTGTCGTGCCACTGTCCCGTGCCTCCCGAGGGGTCTGTGCCCAGAGCTGGTGCTCAGAGGCTGGCATGGCCCAAGGGTGTCCCAGACCCTCTGGAAGGCTGGCCCCACTCGATCCCCTCACCCCCCACGGCATCCCATCAGGTGCCCCTCAGAGGCCCATGGAAGCTTGTAGAAGGTGCATTCAGGCTCTCACTGCCTGGCCCTTCCCGGAGCCTATCCAGCCGGCACGCTGGGCTGGTGAAGACACTGGGCCCCGACCCACTCGCCCTCCAATCCCCTCCCACCGATCCCACCCGATGCGTGCCCTCCCGCTCCCTGGGTCCCTGCTGCGGATTGCAGCCTCGAGAAGCAGAAGACTCATGCTCCGGGGCACACACTAGCCCACGAGGGCACTGCCCACCTTTCACGTCCTCCATGGAAAGGTCTCCCGAGCAAGCCTGCATCAGGCTGCTCACGCCCAAGCATATGTTTACGCAGACCTGGGGGCACACGCCCGCTCATGTGTGCAGGGGGCTCATGCGTCCACAGCAGAGGACGACACGCAGATGCAGCTTCTCACCCAGGCCGACTCTGACCCCTAGGGGACAGCCTGGGCTATCACAAGCAGGGGAGCCCCTGGCCTCTGCTGGGCAGAACCAGGGACGTGGCCAACGCCCCTCAGGGCACGGGCCGGCCCCACAGCAACCCGCCATCCACCCAGCGCCCGTCAGGCCCAGGTGAGGGCCCTGGGGCAGGAAGCCGAGGACGCAGAAGGGCGCCACGGACCTGGACCCACACGGGCAGGGCACTCCTCCAGCTCATGCCGAAAAGGCAAACGCCCCGACCTGAACGGACATTTCCGTGAAGAAGATGTAAGATGGTGCCGGGAAGCATGCAAAGGTTCTCCGGGAGACGCAAATCCAAACCACGGCGAGACACCGTGTCACACCCACCAGGACGGAGACGGACAGAAGCAGGTTTTGGGGAGGATGTGGAGACACTGGGAATAGAAGGTGCTGCAGCCGTGTGGGAAACATCTGGCAGTCTTCCGTCGGTTAAACCCAGACTCACCACACACCCAGCACCTCCTCCCCGGGCGTGCACCCAAGAGCGGTGAAGACATGTCCGCATGGAAACTGTGTGTGAACGTTCATGGCGGCAGGATTCACAATGGCCCAACGTGGGAACAACCCAACACCCACACCCAACCATCAGGTGAAGCTTGATCTGTCTGAACAGCAGTATGTGGTTCAGCCACAGAAACGGACAGAGCCCTGGACACAGGCTGCACCAGGACGAACTGTGAAGACATCACGCTCCTAGAAGAAGCCAGACACACAGGCATCGCACGCCGCATGTGAGCATTTCCACGCGATGCCCAGAACAGGTAAATCCCCATGGAACGAGTGCAGAGCCATGGTTGTGGGGGCAGGGGACGGGGCTCGATGGCTCACAGGGTGGGGTTTCTTTCAGGGGTGATGAGTGTCCTCAAGTTCTTGGTGACGTGGCCAACCCTGCCAACAGCCTGAAAACCACCCAGCTGTACATTTTAAAGGGGGTGAAAGTGCCCTATGACCCAGCAATTGCACTACTGGGTATTTACCCCAAAGACACAGATGTAGTGATCCGAAGGGGCACCTGAACCCCAGTGTTTATAGCAGCAATGTCCACAATGGCCAAACTATGGAAAGAGCCCAGATGTCCACCGACAGATGAATGGATAAAGAAGATGTGGTCCATATATACAATGGAATATTATGCAGCCATCAAAAACCCGAAATCTTGCCATTTGCAATGACATGGATGGAACTAGAGGGTATTAGGCTAAGTGAAATAAGTCAATCAGAGAAAGTCAATTATCATATGCGGAATTTAAGAAACAAGACAGAGGATCATAGGGGAAGGGAGGGAAAAATAAAACAAGATGAAATCAGAGAGAGAGACAAACCGTAAGAGACTCAACTCTAGGAAAGAGACCGAGGGTTGCTGGAGGGGAGTGGGTGGGGGGAGGGGGTAACTGGGGGATGGGCGTGAAGGAGGGCCCGTGATGCGATGAGCACTGGGTGTTATATGCAACGAATGAATCACTAAATTCTACTTCTGAAACTAATAATACAGTATATGTTAATTGAATTTAAATAAAACTAAATTAAAAAAAAAATAAAGGTGGTGAAAGTCTATGGTCTGTGAACTATGCTGAAATGAAGCTGTTAGTAAAAATGAAGTGAAGGGCCAACGAGGTAGTCTACACACTCCTGGACACGCACACACACACGGCCCTGTCTGGGCGACACCAAGCCATCGCACTGACCCCTTCATCTACTTTCTCTGCGTGTCCAGAAGCCGGCCAAGCAGCGCAGGACGAGGCTGTGCTTCCCGAGGTGTCCCCGAAGTGGGGCGGGCGGCCTGTGGGCGGTGGCTCACCTGCAGGAATCCCTGAGCTGAAGCCGCCAGCACTCGGGTCCCCAGGGAGCCTGCGCCCCCACCGTTCTGACACCTTCCCAGATGTGGAAGGTGTGCACCAGCTCCACCTGCTGGTGGGCTGGGGGGCGCGGGAACGGCTGCCGGCGGGCTGCCCCGGACACAGGGGATTAGGAGCTGTCCCTGATGGGGCACAGGGTGCGTCAGGAACGGTCCCTGGACGTACCTGTAGGATCGGATTACCTGCAGCGGAGCCCAGAAACTCACTGCGTTTCACACGTGACCAAACCGCATGTGTGCTGGATTATTAATGCCGACAAGCAGCGAGCGGGCTCAGCACGGCCCCCGCGGTCACACACCCAGAGGGCCTGCAGGTCTGAACGGAACATCCTCTTCACACTACCGTCAAGACACACAGTGAAGAGGCCTTTAAACACCGGAGGTCACACAACAGCGAGAAACCACAGAGCCCGTGTGGGGTTCCCCTTGTTGTGGGTGCACATGCCCCCGCTCTGCCCCTCTCCTGCCCCGCCTGCACTTCTTCCTGGGACCCCCCCTCCATGATCCCTCCGGTGTGCACTGATGTTCGCTCTCTGCGCTGTGCGGGGGGCTCACAGACGCAGTCACGGGTCTGCCATTACATCATGCAGAGTGGTCTCGCTGCCCCTCGCTCTCTGTGCTCGTCTCTCCTTAGTGCTGAATAAAAGCGCTGCCTGGATGCACCGCAGGGTTTGGGGCACTGGGCGATTCCGAGTACAGCTGCAGGAAATGGGCAGGTGCTGGGGTTTTTGTGGATGTAAATTTCGGGCTCTTTTGGGGAAACGGCCAGGAGCACGGCTGCTGGGTCACGTGGGGGAGAGCATGCTTAGTTGTGCAAGAAACGCCCACTGTCTTCCACGTCACTGCACCATTCTGCATTCCCACTGCAGGGAGTGAGTTCTCTGCACGGACCGTGGGGAGGATGGAGCCAAGAAACAGGGCTCACGTGGGCAGAGGACGGCCCACAACGGCAGGAAGCCAGGCACTGGGCTGCCAGCCAGAGGACCAGGCACAGGGACAATGCCAGGCTCTCCACCCCCACGCCCACACGTGACACAGGCTTCCTCACCCCCGATCATGGGTGGGGGCTGCCGAACAGGTGCTGATGGGCAGAGCAGACCGCAGGGGCTTGTCCGCTGCTGGTTCTGACCCGCTGTGCATGGCACCAGAAGGCAAAGATAGACTCTGCTTACCTCAGCCTTCATCAGGGAATCTGAAGAGTTAATCTGGAAATGGTTTAAAACCAACTCCCCCGCTGCTCTCTCCAGAGGGATTTGGCTAATGCCCTGCAGACAGGCGGGGCAGGAGTGGCAGGCTCCCATACATTGCTGTGTCCCGTTTCCTGGCCTGTGGGGGCAGAGCTCCAGCAGGCTCAGACCCCCAACCACACCTGCGGCAGGACTCAGCCAGTCAGCACCCTGAACAAACAGCTCTGTTGGGGCCGCGGTGCAAGGAAGGGGCACCAAAGACCCAGGAACAGACCCTTGGGCTCACAGAGGCCCCGCCACCATCGACAGGAAAAGCGGGATTAACTAACAGAACTCAATCTGGAGGCAAGGAAAACGGATGTGGAAGGCTGTGCCCCTCCCAGTCCCCGGGCAGGACGCGGCCGTGCGGAGGGATCTCACGGGGAAGCAGAGAGAGGCCCGAAGACCAGAGTCAGGCGAGCCTCTGGGGCGCAGCTGCGTCGGGAGTCGGCCGAGGGGCCTCCTAACGCTGGCTTCCGAGAGTGGGTCCCGGCAGAGGCTGGCTGGCTCCTCCGGGGTCTGTGTCCACCCGGTGGGCCGGAGAGCTGTCGGGGGGGGGTGGTGGGCCTCATCCACTCACGTGACCAGAAGCCCTCCTGGGGGGTGTGACGCACGCACATGCCCATCCCAATGTGGTCAGCATCACAAAGCTTCCAGAGCCTTCTCTAACACGGTCCTTTCCGGTGCCAGAACCACACCCGTTTCACTTGGGGCACATTGTTCTCCGCACGCCCCGGGCAACAGGACAGTCCACTCTAGCTATTAAAAGAAACTCGAAATGCCAACCCTCCCATAAAACAAATACGAGGAGCAGAGGGTCCTCATGACTTTTTCTTTTGAGGGCGGAGGGGCAGAGGGGGAGAGAACCTCAAACAGACGCCCCACATCATGACTTTTTAAGAAGGGAAAAGTCACCACATCTATTTGAAAGGTCTGGAAACGGTTCCCTTGCCTCCAGACTGCGTCTTCGTGAGCCACGTTAACCGTGGCCAGCTGGACCGAAATAACGTCCGCGGGTAGTCTCAGGGGGGCCCCGAGGCCCGTCCACACACAGGATTCCTTCTGACCCCGAGGGCGGCCGCACTCAGGACACAGCGGAGGTCCCCGGACACACAGGGGTCCCCACCGCGTGGGCTCTGTCACAGAAGAATGTGCCGTGAATCAGAGAAACTCCCACAGACACAGAAACAGCGAGCCCGTGAGCTGCCACAGCTTCACCAGCACACGGTCAGCCCAGCCCCGTCCACAGCCCGCCACTGGCCGCCCACGTGCATGAGTCCACGCCGAAGCCCGCACACCCACGTGTCTCTGCGTGCACACCCGTCGGCCTGTGTCCCTCAGGGGCGGGAACCTCCATACAACACGACACGCAGCACAGCTAGCGATTCTCCCCTGACCGCCCCAGCGTGGGGCTGCTCCCCAGGCCAGTGGCTGCCTGAACTCACGACCCTCATCAAGTCCGGCCTGTTCCCGACAGCTCTGTCTGCAGGCACCTGGCCCAGCCCTCAAAAGGCTGTAAGTCCGCACGTTTACTGAACACGGCTCAGGAGTGCAGCTTGGCCCAGGAGACACGAGCGAGGTCACGCGGGCATGTCCGCCAACCCTCTCCCCCAAATGCCTCGCTCTCCAGGTATCACAATTGGCTTCGTGCTCCCAGCCTCAGAACCAAAAAAGTCCAAGTGTATAAGGGACAGCTCCAGGAGGGGTGGGAGGGCCCAGCACAGAAACCTCAGACACCGGGAAATGGGGCATTTCTTGAGAAGGCACAACAGGACTTGGTGTGTCTGTTTATTTAAGAAGAGAAGGACAGAAAACTATTCTACATGCATGATTCAGCCATGCTGAGCTAAGTGAAGGAAGAGACGAGACGCGGAGAAATCATTCTGGCTGCTGGGTCCTTCGAAGCACGAAGAAACATAATCTTGCATCTCAAGTGCACTTCATGGTCTACTTAGTGTAACAAGACGTTGCCTTCCAGGGTCACAGATGGGCCACTGAAATGAAGGGACACAGTGACCAGAGGGTGACTGAAGAAGCTGTCTTGCTAAGTACAAAGACGGGATTTTAAACCAGCTACAGCAAGGCTACGGAAAACCAACACACCCATTATAACAATGATGATCAGAATTCACATAGTTTACAAGCTTTCTATGTTTTTCAAAGCATTTCAAAATATTTTTTTTAAGATTGTGTTTTTAAGTAAACTCTACACCCAACTGGAGCTCAGACTCACAACCCCAAGATCAAGAGTCGCATGTTCTACCAACTGAGCCTGCCAGGTGTCCCTCAAAGTATTTTTTCAAAACAAAACAGTGATTCCTAACATTTTTGGTATGAAATGTCATTTTAATATAAAAACTGCAAACTCGGGCGCCTAGGTGGCTCAGTTGGTTAAGCAACTGCCTTCGGCTCGGGTCATGATCCTGGAGTCCCGGGATCGAGTCCCGCATCGGGCTCCCTGCTCGGCGGGGGGTCTGCTTCTCCCTCTGACCCTCCCCCCTCTCGTGTACTCTCTCTCAAAAAACAAAAACAAAAACAAAAAAACTGCAAACTCTTATCTTTTAGAATACATAGCTAGGGAAATGCCACAGACTAAAAGTGAGAATGTATAATTTTGTACCTTTTAAAAGAATTTGAATTAATCAAATAGTCTACACGCATTGAAAGAGGATAAAAGAACAGCTCAGGCTACACTGAGTCCAAACAACAAATACCAGAGATCTGAGACCACTTCCATATGGCATGTGTCCAAGGGTCAGGGACCAGGAGTGCCAGGGGTGCATGCAGGGGGGGGTGCATGTGGGGAAGGGGTTCAGCTAAGGAGGGGCTGCACGTGGGGAGGAGTGGGGGGCACG
>NC_058405.1:1052370-1066297 GCF_002201575.2 Neomonachus schauinslandi
GGGGTGTACCTGGGAAGGGCTCACGGGGGAGGGGTACAGGACCGGAGCCCAGGGGTTGGGCACTGGTGGCAGGACTGAGAATTCCGGTGACTGGGGGCGCTCAGCTCCTTCACTGGGAGGATGGGTCCCCATCGTGAGGGTCTGGGCCACTGCTTCTATTAGGTCTCTTACCTAGAAGGCTTTAAATGAATTAAAATATTGTATTAGTATCCAGAACACGCCACCTGTCTTCACAGTGTGCTTGTCTCCATAGCCTCTCAAGAGAACAGACCAGGAGAAACACAGCCGGTGGGTGACAAGTGTCATTTTGTCTCCTTATTTGGGTCTCCCTAGT
This sequence comes from Neomonachus schauinslandi, assembly GCF_002201575.2. NCBI lineage: Eukaryota > Metazoa > Chordata > Mammalia > Carnivora > Phocidae > Neomonachus > Neomonachus schauinslandi. The sequence continues at coordinate 1,052,705 of NC_058405.1, forward strand.
CAGCTGACAGGAGAGGTTCCCCACGCCGCGCATGCCCCAGACTTGAGTTTTTCAAACTGCATTTTTCCGGGGCTTACCCCACTGGCCTCTCTCCCCGATGTCTCACTGACAGTAGACGTACTCTCCACGCACAGCCCAGCAAGGACGAGGGTCTTGTGTGCCCTCAGCCTGCCGAGGGTGGGAGCCCCTTCACAGCAGATGGCCAATGTGTCTTGTTCTCTCTCAAACGTCCCAGACTCCCGAACCCCAAACTTCAACTGAGCACGTTCCCCAAAGTGATGTTCAAATAACGCTCCTGTCATGCCAAAGCTCCTTCCTCAGCCTCTGGAGGGCTGCCAGCTTCCTGCCCTGGACTGAATTTTAAGGACAGAGGGGTTGCTGTCTTAAGTATTTTTCTCATCCCAGCATACGTACTAGATGCATTCCTCGGTATAGCATGTCTCCTTAATTTGTGATTGCTGAGAATTGTGAGACAGATTCCGCCTTGAGAGGTTGGCACTCAAACAGGAGAAGAGACAAACGCTCAAGTAATTATCTGGTCACTAGAAAAGTGGCCAGTTCTCTGGGCAGATGTGATTAGTGTCCCTGGCTCCTTCCTTAAAAGAGCAGGAAATGGAAAATAGGAGAAGTTGTGTGAGCTTACCCTTGGTGGGGGTAATGGGAAAGATTTCCAGAACATATTACATTCAAACATCAAGCTGCAGAGAAGAAAGAAATGGTAATTAGATAAAATCCACATCCTATTAGAAGAGTGATATCATGGGGCGCCTGGGTGGCTGAGTTGGCTGAGTGTCTGCCTTCGGCTCAGGTCATGATCTCAGGGTCCTGGGATCGAGCCCCACATCGGGCTCCCTGCTCGGTGGGGAGTCTGCTTCTCCCTCTCCCTCTGCCTGCTGCTCCCCCTCCTTGTGCTCTCTCTCTGCTGTGTTTGTGTCTCTCTCTCTCAAATAAACAAATAAAATCTTCTAAAAAAAAGATAAAAAAAGAGTGATATCATGACTGATTGGGCTTTATGCCAGGAATACAGAAAAAAGGTTGTAGAGGAATAAGTGTGGGGAATGTATAAACATACCTCCTTCTGATGTCATTCCTAAATAAAAATGTCACGATCATCTCCAGATACTAAAGAAGCACTTGATAAAGTTATTTTTATTTGTTCTTGATTTTAAAATACTCAAAAAAGAAAATCGCTGGGTATTCTAATATAATACACATACACACACTGAACTGTCCCTATCTCAGCCCTAAGACAGTGTAATACTGAATAGGAAGACTGTAGGAGGCATGTTCCCCAACAATAAACTAGGCAAGCCTATGATTCCACAATGCTCTAGAGATACCAGACAATGCAATTAGACCAGGAAAAGAAATCAGAAGTATGAAAAACTCAAAGAAATAAAACCATAATTATTTGCTGATTTGTTTATGTAATTATGTAATTAGAATGAATTTTGGATTTTATATGAAAAAAAAAGCTAGCAAGAATGGTCAGGTAAACCTTTGAAAGGAGCAATGAAGTGAAATGAACCAGATAAAATGTTAAAATATGCCCCAGAGCCCCAGTAACTAAAGCTGAATGGCACCAGAAACTGAAAGACAAAAAGACAAATCACGTAGACCAGAAATTACAGAAACTGACTCAAATACATATGGAAGCTTAATATAATTTCATAGTGGTGTCTCCAATCTGTGGAGTGAAGATAGAGATTTTAATAAATGGTATCAGGACCACCAGATTAGAAAAACAAAGTTGGGGGCGCCTGGGTGGCTCAGTTGGTTAAGTGACTGCCTTCGGCTCAGGTCATGATCCTGGAGTCCCTGGATCGAGTCCCGCATCGGGCTCCCTGCTCGGCGGGGAGTCTGCTTCTCCCTCTCCCACTCCCCCCTGCTTGTGTTCCCTCTCTCGCTGTGTCCTTCTCTGTCAAATAAATAAATAAAATCTTTTAAAAAAAAAAAAAAGAAAGAAAAACAAAGTTGGATCCATACTTGAGACCATAGAACAAAATAAATCCAAACAGGTTAAAGGTTTACATGTAAATAAAAGTCCTAGGGGGAAAAAATGGGTGAATTCCTTTAAAACCTTGGAATACCAAGGCCTTTTAAACTATAACTCAACATCCAAAAGCCACAAAATACTGGAATTCCACTACATTTTAAAAATGGCAAAAAAAGAAAATCAAGACAATGGCAATCTGAGAAAAAGTACTTTCAACTCCTGTCACAAGGACCAATCTCCCTAATTTATAAAGAGCTCCTAGAAACCATTAGAAGATGAGCAAGCCAATAAGAAGATGGGCAGCAAGAGGTGTAAACAAGTCTGAAACCAAGCAGGAGGCTCTCCAGGTCTGCGTGGGACGAGTGTGGTCACACCTGCACACCGAGACGGCCCTTCTCCGCCCTTGGACTGGCAAACACGGGATGGAGAACCTGGTGCCGGGAGCCTCTGCGGAGCGCCGCTCTCCAGACGGCTCTGGGTGCACGACGGAGCCCGCAGTGCAGCCGCGACTCGGAGCACAAGCAGCAAAAGGACTTGCTTCCCCTCGGCCTCTGGGAACCTGGAATGCACACACCGCACACATACACGACATCATCTGAGGTCACTAACCGCAGCACTGTTTGCAACAGCGAGAAAGAAGAACCCAAGCGTCCACCGACAGACTGAGGAGCTGTGGCCGTGTGCACGGAGGGTTACGTGTGGCCACGAATACAGAATGAGCAACTCGCTCTTCATTGATGCGGAACAACGTCCAAGATACACTGAGCGGGAAAATGTGCAGAATGGGGTTTGTAGTGTGCTGCCCTTTGTATAAGCCAGGAGGGAGCGCGGGATCCCGCAGGCGAGACCACCCGCGGGCATAGACCGGCAGGTGCAGCAGGCTCAGAGCGAGAACTTGGCTGGTGTACCTGTTACACCATTTTGACTGTGAGTCATGAAGATGTGTAGGATTTATTACAAACCCAAAAAAGAAAGAAGGAAAGAAGGAAAGCAAAGAAGGAGGGAGGGGGAGAGGGTCCAGGCTGCTTCGGGGAGAAAAGACTGGACAAGCAGGGCTCCAGGAAGGCTTGGATGCCGTGTGACCACCAATGGGGAGTCAGGGGGGCCGTGGGCCAGCAGGAAAGCAAGGTCATCAAAGCAATCGAGAAATAATGTGCAGTCTCGGAAAAGAAAAGATCTGCGTGAAAATAACCCCCCAAGTCCCCACGTAGCGTATGAAGCAGGAGAGAAAATTCTGTACTCAAGCAGCACCAGCGAGGGGCTTCTGGTAGCTGCCGGCCAGGCTGGGTCCTCGCTGCGGCGGGAACGGACAGCTGCCCTCACCAGGCCCACGGGACACACGTAGCCCGGAACCGCCACACGGAGCCCGCAGAGAGGCGCCCCGCCCCGAGCGGTTGAAGGAAGACAAAGCACCTTGTGTTTGCGGGCACCCACCTTCCCAAGCCCCACGTGCCCAAAGGTCACGTTTGTCCCCAGGAACAGAGGTGCCGGCCACTGTCAACCAAGTTCTCGGGGAACCGGCGCAACAGACACAGAGACCTCGCGCATCTCCCCGCAGGTGTTTGCTGCACCAGGCGAACTGAGAGAGGATGCTCTGCTTCGAGTGTCGAACACACACAGACACGCGGACACACGCGGAGACACACAGACACACAGACACACACGCAGACACGCAGACACACACACAGACACACACGCAGATACATGGAAACACACGCACACAGACACAGAGACACATGCAGACACGCAGACACACGCAGACACACACGGAGACACACACACAGACACACATGCAGACACAGACATACATGCAGACACACATGCAGATACACGGAAGCACATGCAGACACACAGACACACACGCAGACACACAGATACAGAGACACACAGACACACGCAGACACACGGACACACATGCAGACACGCAGACACACATGCAGACACACACGCAGACACATGGACACACATGCACACAGACACACAGACACAGAGACAGACACACACGCAGACACGCAGACACACACGCGGACACGCAGACACACTTCACCCTCCCAGGAAGCGAGGACCCCAGCGACCCCAGCATTAAGGGTCCTGGCAGGACTGTGCCCAGTGGGGCCCGTGGCCACCCGTCCCTCAGGGACAAATCCAGGATGCACCGTCCCACACCAGCCGGGGCCCTGGGGACAGCGCAGGTGTTAGAGGTGACACCTGCCAACCCCGCACGCACGGGCAGAGAGGTGGGACCGCCAAGGGGACAGACCCAGGGCGCGGGTATCACAGTCCAAAATTTACCGGGTTAGAAGAGAGCAGAGTGAAGGGAAGTGCGTGTGGTATCAGCCACTCACAGCAGACGGAGCAGATACAAGGACAGATACTTGTACTTCAAGACCTCGCACAGTAGGAGGAACAGCAAACCTGAGAAGGAGAGCAGTCACCCCGGGGGGAGGGGAAACAGGAGGAGGACAGAGGGACGGACCCTACACGCCTCTGGGTGTGCAGTATTCGTTCATGCTACGTAATTACAAAGTAAAATGGAAATTAAAAAAAACATTTTATTTATTTATTTTAGAGACAGCAAGCAGGCACACGAGGAGGGGCAGAGGGAGAGAGAATCTGAAGCAGACTCCATGCTGAGCGCAGAGCCTGACACGGGGCTCGATCTCACTACCTGAGATCACGGCCTGAGCCAAAAGGAGGAGTTGGCCGCTTAACTGACTGAGCCAGCCAGGCGCCCCAAAAGTAAAATGGAAATGTAAAATGGCAATCACTGAAAAATAAAACGAAGGAATTTACTTTTCCGCTTGCTGACATAACCACATAGAGAGGATTTTGAGAGACTTCAGGACACGGTGATGGGGCTGTACCCCCGGCGGGGTCGTCCCGGACCCCAGGGCCAGAAATCTGAATCCCACCTTCCCTCAGGCGTGACGGTCCCAGGTCCGTGACAGAGAGGCCACTGTCGTTCACGCCACCGGGTGCGCGTGTGGGAAACGGCCGAGGAGCCGCATGCTGCTGTCCCTGGAAACGGATCGGGGCGGGAGCGGGAGACAGACCCGGGATCCACGTGGCCCTGACGTCGGAGAGCAGGGAGGGAACTCAACGCGTCTCCTTCCCAGGCTACAAGGGGGGAGGCGGTCATCCACGCGCGCCGCGGACCAGTTGTGACCCACGTGCATGCTGGGCGCCAGCCGCGCACGCGATCCCACTCCGCGGTGCGACCCGAGGCTGAGAGACCCGCTCGGCCCTCTCTAGACCCTCCTCCCCGAGGTCCCGCAACAGGAACTGTGTGTGCGTGCCTCACTCGGCGTCTCTGAGACCCGCCTGGCTTCTCCCGCGAGCAAGCCGCACGGTAGCTTTTGTGGCCAAGCAGTACTCGGTCGCACGAATTCATGTGTACGTGAGCTATTTGAGGTTGAAATGTGTCGTACGTCCTAGGCCTGTCCACTGGCCCGGCACTCGCCCGTGTTCCTCTCTGCAAGGACATGCCCAGGATGCGGCAGCAGGCCCGGTGGATCTGAAGGCCGAACAAAGAGGCTCCCAAGGCCCCAAACAGGACAATCCGACCCATACGAACAGCTGCGATGGATTAAAATATATGAAATATTTAAGTCTTCTACTTCTGTTAAAAACAAGACCACTGACGCTAAGCCCCCGTCACCAAACTGAGACTTAGTTACAGCTTCAAGTCCCCCAGAAATGGAGTGACCAGCACCAGTCAGTTGGGTGATCTGCCAGATGGACCCGTGAGCAGTGACCCTGCAATCACCACCCGATTTCTTTCCAGACCAAGTTCCTCGTCCGCCCCTCCTGCTCCTAAGGAGCCTCTCACCTTGTCCACCTGCTCGGAGCCCCTTTCCAGCTGCTGGGTGGGACACTGCCCTGTTCAGGATCCCTCGAACAAAGCCAATGAGATCTCTGAAATGTATCCACTTAAATTTTATTTTGTAAGAGTTTATAGCGATATTTGTAAAAACCCTTGGGAAGATGCTAACGGCAAACTCACTATCCTAGAAACTGGTAGATACAAGGGGAAGAATCAGGCCTGTGTACCTCCTGTCCTATAAACTGCACCTCACGGCAACAAGGAGTTAAGGGGGATGCTTCTGGTCATTAGGTGAATATAAGAAGGGAAATCTCGAGAGCTAGTTGATAAATCCGAGCAACGCTCACCGATGGCTGCTAGCATCTCAGGAGACAGACAAGCCAACATCACGCACTTGTTGGAAGGCACCACTATGACGCTGTCTTTTAAAAAGCGCCCCCAGGAGTTGGTTCAGGTTCCGATTTCTAAGCAGACACAGGTCAGTGGGGCTCTGAGCCTCAACAGCGTGGGGCAAGGGCGTCGGAGCGCCTGGGGTGTGGGAGGGTGTCATCTAAACAACGGAACAGCATCACCAGGCTCCCAGTACTGTGATCTCACTCTTCCCCAGACACTCGTTGGTCTAAATCATGACCATCAGGCACAGTGTGGCCCCGGGTCACCTTAATCATAAGCACACATCATAAAGCTCATAATTACACAGAAAACCATTAACTTTCCACAGAAATAAAAATCAGTCCTTCTGCTGTCCTGCTGCTGCGTGGGGGGCGGTGCATGGGGAGGGGACCTCGGTGATGAGCAGCCTCCCAGCCTCTCTGTCCCCGTGAGGGGCTTCTCCAGATGCTCAGAGTCCTTCTTCCAGGTCCTGTGACCTGTCACGTCGGTCATAACTAACCCCAAGTCAATGCCACTCGGGAGCGCGTATGTGGGAGGCCCTGGGAGAGCAGAGAACCGCGAGGCTCGCGGGGCGCTGCCGGCCATCGGGGGCTCCTCTCGCCTGGCCCCGGGCAGCTGACTGACACAACAGCGACTTCACCACCCAACCTCACGTGGCCGACGGCAATCGTCCGCTTTACACCCACGTCAAGAACCGCGTTTTGTTGTCTTTTATCCTCAAAACGTTGCCCAGTACCTGTTCAAGCATGATACTCAAAGGTTTGTGGGCGTCACTGAAGACCCTACCACCCATCACGATCGATGTCACTGTTTGCAAAGTAAACCGCGGGGCAACGGCATCCAAACCAGGGGAGGCTCGCCTCCAGACGCGGCACCTCTGCGGTGACGAGGAGCTGCCCCCGTGACGGGCGCGCCTCCCGCGCTCTCACACGCGAGGTTTCAGATGACAGAGGGCCTTCAAACCCACCAACCCACCGTCCACGGCCACAGGCTTCCTGCCTGACGTGCCGCAGACTCGCCGCGGTGCTCAGCAGATGCTGGAGCCACAGGGAGGCCGGTGGCGGGGCGACCGTGGACGCTGGGGCCCCGCCCGTGCCCGCGACACACAGAAGGCGGAGAGCAGGGAATCCAGAGCCGGACAAGCTCGGAGCTCCGCTCGCTGGGATGCACGTGTGCACGCGTGCGCGGGTCCGTAAACACCACCAGTGCCTCCAGAGGTCGGCCTTCCCGAGAGCTGGGGCCTGGTTCACCCCGCCCTCCCCCTCCCGCGAGGCCACCAGCTCCCACCTCAGTGCCCCCCTCCTGGCTCCGCAGGGTCCTAGTAGCTCACGGGCTCCATTCCATTCTGCTTCAGCTGTTCGCCCAGAACCGGATGGGGAGGGAGGGCTCAGGCCTCCCCACCCCCTGGTGCATCAGGCCCCCGCTCCGGGACTGTTGGCCTGGTGCCCCGGGTGCGTGACAAAGGCCAGCCCTGACCGGGTCATGGACCAGGGGTCCTCAGCAGAGGCAGCTGCCCCTGCAGGGCGTGGGGGGAGGGGAGCTTCGAATGGCTGGGCCAGAATGCAGGGGTAAGCGGAGACCCCCCGCCTGTATCCGGGGTCAGTGTGGGCCCACAGAAAGGCGCCGAGCAGAAAAAGCATCTGCCGCGACTTGCTCCCGGAAAGACAGCTATGGCCACGGGGAAGGGGGCGGGGGACACACGCTGGGGTCCGTTCCAGACTCCAGCTGAGGCTTGAGCCCGAGACTAGCCCCAGGAAGGAGACCACAGCACTGACCTGCGATGCCCTGCCCCCCGCTGCCGAGAGGAGAGGCGGCCTGACCCTCCCGTGGGGCCATCCCACGGCCGGCCGCTGTGAGCGGTGGCTCACGGGCCCCCGGGCCGGGTCACAGGCAGCAGGCCCCCCGAGGAGGTCATCAGCACAGCGTCCCACGGAGGGAGGCCTCCCCCGGGTGGCTGTGGCAGTCTGGGCAGGCTCTGAGCCGCTGGCGGGCACACAGGAGAGCCGAGACTGGACAGAGAGCTACAGACCCACTCTATGCGCTGGAAAACGAGCTACTCAGACTCTGCCCCGCACCTGCCTCCCTCCCTCGGCACCCACTCCCCCCATCTCCACAGGGAGCAAGGACAACGGGGGGGCCTTCCCGTCCACTGGGGAGGGGCCGTGGGGCCCAGCGGGCCTCGTCCATAGAGCAGGACCCCCAGCGCCGCGGAGGTCTGCGGCTTGGGGGACAGAGGAAGTGACACCAGTGGGAGCGCAGGCCGGCTGGGCACGGCTCTGACCCCCTCGCCCGAGCATGCGGCACCCTGGGGTCCTCACTGCGGCCCCTGGGCACGCTGCTGCCGCCAGCACGCCATGGAGAGTCCAGCCCCGGTGTCCCGCTCCGGAGCCCGAGCCACTTGCGGCCCAGCTGAGCGCGGAAGGACTAGAGAGCCTTGCAGACTCAAAGGTCAGTGCTCCCCAAGTGTCCGCGTCCCGGAACTGCGCGCTCGCTCACGCAGGAAGCACACGGCCTTCCCAAGTGGCCTTCCCAGCGCGGGCGTGCCGGGTGAGGGGCAGCGCCGTCCCCAGCCCTGTCCCCAGCCCCTCCTGCCCTCGCCTTCCCCGAGGTGGCCGTCCCACGCGCCGCTCCCAGCGCGGAGAGCACCAGAGAGCCGGGGAGCCCCATCGCGGGGACACTGACTTCAGCCTCCCGCTCCCAACAGTCACCGACAAGGGACGTGACAAAAATCAAGTTTCTAAACCTACAGGAGACGCGGGTGGGGCCGCCCCACCAGAAGGAACCACCCACCGGCCAAGTTCAAGTGGCCAACTGCGTTCACACATGGAAGGGCCCGTCATTGGAGCCGTGGCTCAGGACCGCTGGTCCGGAGTGTGTCCCAGACACCGCAATCGGCAGCACAAACTCTCACACGCGGACATAGACACGCAAGGGCTGAGTTGCAGCGATGGCCCAGCTGGCCTGCTCGCTAGGGCCGCCCACAGCTGCACGGAGACCCAGACACAGCCTGCAAGGGACACAGCCCCGGGTGGACACTCACCATCCCATCCGTGCTGTCCCTCGGTGGTCAGCACGTGGCTTGCCCCGTCTAGTGAAAACCACTTTCAGAGTAGGGTGGGGAGGAAGGGCAACAAGTAATTCAGTGCAGACGAACCACAGACCAGGGGTCCAGCCTCTGGCTTCGGTTACGAGATGGCCAGGAGCCTGCGGGAAGGGACCCGGGCCTGGACTGGGGTCAGGCTGGGCACGGAGGAGCATGGGGCTCTCAGCCCGCATGGGTCATGCTCGCTCTGTCCTCCGGGCACCAACCACTGACCTGCTGAGCCGTGACAGCTCCGTCTACCGAATTCCACAGCAGCTCCTGTGGTTTTGAGAACTGAAGCCAAGCCTGCTGATGGTTCCCCTCTGGCCGCACTGTGCTTCATCCCTAACTCAGACGAACTTTTCTCCTCTCGCATTAACCCGCTCATCGCAATAACCTCCAGGACAAAGTGAGGAGCATCTTGGGAGCTCCTCACCGGGTGTGGGCAGGTAACAGCCACGGGCCTGCAGCCAGACGCCACGGGGATGCCACCGGGACACCACGATGGACACTGTTCTCCCAGACCCCAAACACACTCATCTCCTACAAGGACCAGAAAAGCTACGGGCAGGACTTTGAGCTTCCGCGTCAAACTAAGGATTAAAGTGGTCCCTACCTGCAGGTGAATGTGACCCCTCTGGTGGGTCTCTGACAAGCCTGAGGACGTCAGGTACATCGATCTGAGGGTCACCTTCTTCTTTTTCGGTCTCATTGGAGCCTCTCCGGGAAGAATGATGGTTGCGTCCAGTTTTCTTGCGCAGGACAAACCTCCAGCAGTCAAACATGAGTCTGCAGTGCAAGAAACAGATTTTCAAAGGAAAATGAGCTCACCCTGCCCAAAGACAGCATAGTCGTTTCTCGAAGTCCAAACAACTAGATGCAGCCTTTTGCAGTGTTTATTCAGAAATGGAGGGAGTACATTTAAAAGGAAATTCATTCTCCTCCAATGAATGTCTACTGCATCAATGTTCAGTTAAACAACCTTCTTTTATGATATTGACACGGAATAAAGGTTGCATAAACAAAAATATTATTCACTTCTGCTTAAAAAAAACAAAGGCCTAGATTTTCCCCTTGACATTCAGGTTCTTGTTTCAAGAATATAAAAATCCCTGATTCCCTGGTTTCAAGGTCACAGTCTAATTCACCAAACTGGCAAACTTTCAAAACCACTGCTGATTGCTTATTCAGATTACTGAAAAGCATGGGAAATCGTCTGAGCAGAGAATGTCCTCCCAAGTCCCAGAACAAACATTAAGGTACAATCCCTCCCGTGAAAATCCAGCAAAGGAAACTTAAGTCAGGTTTTTGGGAGGCGATCCTGAATGTAAACAGACAGCTGGTAAGGACACTTGAGACAGAAAGCAACGGAAGTCATGTGTGGGGTACACGGCTCCCAACCTCGCGGTTTTGTGCTTGGTCTGAGCCCGTGTGTGGTTCCTTATGACAGCCCCCTGTTGACTCGGTACCTGGCAGGCCCCGTCTTCGAGAATAAAGATGGAAATGATCTGACTTGAATATTATTACCAACAATATCACCTTTCCACCTCAGTGTTTAGGTTCTGCCTGATGCGTTGGGGTGGTTTTGTCTGGCCCCAAGGCACGCCCCACCGGGAGGAGGCCACCCCAGGGCCGAGCACCACCCACTTCCCTTCCTCCCACCGACGCCCCTTGCCATCCCAGCTCAGGCCCCGCCACTCTCCCCCTCAAGGCTCTCCCTGACCGCCTGGCCCCCGACGGCCAGCCCGCCCTCCGTGCTGTTCCCAGGTCTGGCTTCCTTTCGGACCCCCAGGGCAGCTTCGAAAGCCCACCACTGCCTGCCCGCATCTAGGGAGGAGTTTGGATGAGCAGGGCGCTGAGGCACGGAGCCTCGCCTGTCTTTGCAGGGAGGAAGGAGCCGCCACCGGACTGGGGTAACTCTGGCTGGCAGACACACAGCCCGGTTCCCTCATGCGGCGAGCACCACCAACCCCACAGCCCTACCCAACAGGAGACCCATTTCCTCCCTGTTTTCCTGCCAACACACACGCTCAGGGCTTCTTCCGCTGCCGGTCCCACAGTATGCACAGGTCCCTCTGGTTTTATTCTCACCGCTGCTGGCCCCAACTTGCTCGGTACCTACGCGCGTCCTTCGTGTCACTTCTCTGGGCATGCGCTTCGGGTCCCGGTGACGCTTACTGGACCTCTCTGCCCAGCGCCAGAATGAGGATCCCTCACGCTGAACCCGAGGGACAAAGAGCCGCTCTCTCCCGAAAGGCCCTGGGACCGCTGCATTGGGGCCTGTCCCCGGATCCAGGACCATCAAACCGTGTTCCAGGAACGGCGCCGACAGCGGCCACAGTCAGACGGAAGCTAATGATTTCTGATTGCCTCAGTCTGGCCGTAACATGAAACACGAGGAGGCACATTTCCCTGGTTAAAACAAAACCAACCCCCAAACCCTGTTTTTTTCCTCCTTTCTTCCACATTCTGCTCAGAGGATTTCAAACACGAGCAGGCTGATGGTAATCTTAAACCTCCGGACGGAAAGGAAAGGCCCGGTGTGTGATCCCCTTTGCTCCCAGGAGTGCTGGGCTCCTGCCCCTCCAGCCCGGCCTCCGGCGCCCCCACCCGCCACAGAGATCGCAAAGGTCACCAGGCACTCAGTCTCCGGTCTTGAGACCCAAGCAAGACGGTCCAAAGTTTTTTAAGGACTGTGTTCTCAAAAGCATGCCCTCCACCCCGCCTTGGCTGGAGGACCCATGAGGCCGTTCCCGCTTCCACCGGCAAGGTCACGGCCAGGCAGGTCAGCCCCGAGCACCCCGAGGACGACTGGCCCTGGGGGCCGGAGGGGTGAGCCCCTGCCCCCCAGGACGGTGGTCCGCCAGTGGCTCTGCACACCGCCCCCCACCCAAAGCTCCCAGACAGACGGCGGCATCTCAACAGTGGTTTCCCACAGCTAATGTCATCTCGAGGGCACAGAGCTCAGACCCAGATGGCAGGCCTGTTCACTTTAAAAATCTCCAGGCTGGGGGTGCCTGGGGGGCTCAGTCGGTGAAGCGTCTGACTCCTGGTTTCAGCTCAGGTCGTGATCTCAGGGTCCGGGATCGAGCCCTGTGTCGGGCTCCACGCTCTTCGGGGAGTCTGCTGGAGATACTCTCTCTCCTTCTGCCCCTCCTGCCCGTGTGTGCGCGCTCTCTAAAATAAACCTTTTTTTAAAAAATAAAAATAATAAACAAACAACAAACAAATAAGAATCTCCAGGCTGGCAAAACCACCCAGCACCAAACTGTTCTGTCTCCCACTGAAAAGCTCCCGATAGGTGAGGACCCGGAGTGGTCATAGCCACCAGGTCTGGTTCTGTCCCTCTCTGGAGTCTAGGCGTCCCCCTCGCAGCACACAGGGGACTTGGGGGCTGGGTGGCAGGGACGTGGCCGAGTACAGCAGAAGACCCAAGCCAACCAGCGTCACCCGCTCCTCCTTCGGCTGGGCCACCTCCCTGCGCACCTGCTTCGGTGCTGAGGGCTTCAGGCAAGCCCTGCCCTGCAGGAGCTTGGAGTCCCGGGAGAGCGGCCCGTGCACACGCACACCCGGGCTCGGCATCGCTCACACTCAGTGCTGTCGCTGTGCCCGGTGAGGGTCCCCTGAAGGGAGACACCCAGGGCGCTGCACACGCTCTCACTGACGAGACGGCTGCCTGCGGACAGGAAATCTGACTCTCCCCTCCCGCGGCTGCTTACGAGCGAGCGGGAGCCCCAGCACTAGAGAAATGCACCGAAGATGCAAATGTCGCAGCTGGCTGCGCCGCGGTCTCTCACGACAACTGCATTATCAATCAGTTACAAATCGCCAATACTGAGAACGTGGTAGCATCATTCAAAAGCAAAGAAGGCTCTAGGTTCTAGGACAGAGAAGCGGAAGGTGGAGGGGACTCGTCATGCCCCCTCGTCTTCCCCCCACGGGCCACAAAGTCGAGATGTCCCAGCATTTCCTGCAACCACGCAGTATCAGACATCCCACTGTGGGCAGAGAGTTCTGGAAGCTTCACTCAAGGAAGTCAGGAGGAAGCAGGGTTATGTCCCCATCTCAAAGAGGAACATGCCACAGATAGGCTACGCCAGCTGGGAGCCCACGGAGAGTCTACAAGCCCCTGGGCAGCCCGCAAGAGGGGGCCACCCCTGCCTCTTCCAGCGGCCACGCCAGCCGACCGCAGCGCCAGACTCGCCCACGCGTGCGGCCTTCCTGCGAGCCGGCGCCTGGCCCGCGGCCGCTTCTGCAGGTGCTTTGGTGAAGACCGACCCCATCCTCTCCTGCAGGTGC
>NC_058405.1:1066307-1082992 GCF_002201575.2 Neomonachus schauinslandi
CCTCTCCTGCAGGTGCTTTGGTGAAGACCGACCCCATCCTCTCCTGCCCTCTCCAAAGGACGAGGCCCCTGAGCATCTCTGCTGCCCGTGTGTGTCCAGCCCAGCGAGTCTCCCACCTGCCAGCAAAGAGCTTCACTAATGTTCTCGTGAGCAAATACAAAAGGACAAACGCAGTAAATGCCTGTAACTACTTCTCCAGGAGCCTCTTAAAATAATACGACACCCACGAAGTCGGGGACCATGTGCAGTCGGTCGGGAGCATTCCAGGCTGGCTGGTTTGCAGCCCCCACACACTCCACATCCTTGCTTCAGCTGCAGGATTCTGTCCATGTTTCAGAAGTTCAATAACCTGGCGGCGGACAGCTGTCCTTCCACAGTGACTGGGATCTCACCTCGACTCGCCCAGATGCTGCTTTCCCAGATAAATGTCCCGTTTTCAGTTCAAGACCGCAGTGGGAAGCCTGAGGCTCAGAGAGAGAGAGGGTCACCTGCAGGCTGATGGTGCCGCCGGTGAGCACCAGGGAGCGACAGCTGGGGCGGGGTGGGGGGGAGACTCTGCTGGAGACCGAGACGGCTTTCCAGCTGCCTGAACCCTCCCGACTGTCAGGGGCTCTGCAGGGCCAGTCACCCGTGACCCCTGCAGGATGGCCTCCTTCTAGGTCCCTGTAAGTTCTCCTGTAAGAAAACCTTGCCTCTCCCGCTCTGAGAAGAGTCGCCCCAGGCCCTCCAGGCCCCAGGGCCCCCTCCCCGGGCTGTGGGCCCTACGTGGCAGAAGCTCTGTGCACCAACCTCTTCCTTGCACAACTGTGTGAGGCAAAACTGAATGCCCCAGGAGCGTTAGCCCGGCCCAGACCGTGACGCCAGGGTGGGAGGGCGCAGGCCAGCCCACGGGATGGGGAGCGAGGTCCTGAAAAGCAAAGGGGTCCTAAGACAGAGCCAGATCACCCCAGCGAGAGCCCCCTCCTCACCACCCCCCCAGGTTGGGGCAGGACTGTCCCCTCCCCCGTGGTGTGAGCAGAGGGCGTGGGTCCCAGGAGGCTGGGCAGAGCTCAGAACAGCCTGGTCCGTGAACTCGGGTCTGCAAACCAGCTTCGGCCGTCATCCCCTGGATTTGCACAGTAGAACGCCCGCCTGCTGGTGCGAGGGCTCCTTGCCCGCACCCCCTCACCAATCTGCCAAGTGGGGTCCTCTGCCTGCCTCAGGGGGGGCCTGGACACTCTGCGGCCAGCAGCCCCTGGGGATCCACTTCTATTTTTGTGGTACCCCTGCGGCTCCCAGCTGCCACACATCCTGGGGCCTCCCACAGCAGCCCCCCCCACATCCTGCTGCCGGTCACCTTAACCCCTTCCTGGGCCAGGGCTGGCGGGCAGCCTGCGGGGGCCCCTGGAGGCCTCTGGCCCCCGGGACGGGGCTGTCTCCCGTAAGGACCGGAGGCTGTGTGCTCAGGACCAAAGTCTGCTCCTCCCCAAAGCCCCTCTTAAGTGAGCAGAGCTGCTCAGGAGGAGCCAAGGAGAGCAACAGGGCCCCTTTCTTAAAAAGTGGCCGAACACCCTTTGAAGTTGACTGAAAAGAGCCGCTCTTCTTTTTTAACTGGGAGTCTCTCTTGAGGAGCCCTTTTGAAAGGCAAGGCCGCTAGACTGTGGGCCACCCGCCTTTCCCGCTGCCGCTGCCGGGCTGGGGAGCCCAGGGAAGTGCAGCCGCCGGTGGGGGGGCCTCGTCCTGCTGCCCCCACACCAACCTGCAGGGCCACCTGTCCCAACACCTGTCCTGACACCTCATGGATCAGCGGGGGTGGGGGGGGTTCGGAGGAGCTTGGGATGTGACTCTTCAAGGGGGGGGGCATGGGGGGGCGTGGGTGACACCTGCCGCGTGTGACACGACCCCGTGACAATGGGGAGGGGCGTCTGTGCACAGGGAGCCCCTCGCCTCCAGCCGGCGACTGCAGGGATGCACCCCCACCGAAGAACCCGGTCGGGCCCGCCCACCTCCGTATGCTCACCGCCCCCCCGCCCCCCGTCCCCATCCACCCCTTCCACCGGCCCCCCCACCCCCCACCCCCGCACA
Source organism: Neomonachus schauinslandi (assembly GCF_002201575.2). NCBI lineage: Eukaryota > Metazoa > Chordata > Mammalia > Carnivora > Phocidae > Neomonachus > Neomonachus schauinslandi. The sequence goes on from NC_058405.1 coordinate 1,068,372, forward strand.
CCTGCCCGCCTGGACAGTCCTCCCCGCGTCCTCCGCCGCAGGTGCCGCGCCTGACACCGCCCCGGGCCGCAGGGGGAAGGGCGGAGGAGGGGGAGGGGTGCAGGGAAGGAGGAGGGCGCCCGAGAGAGGCGGGGAAAGGTGGGGGCGGGGACGTGGTGGAGGGCGGAGGGGGAGGAGGAGGGAAGGGAGGGGCGTGGGCGGAGGGAGAGGAGGCGGGCTCAGGTGGGGGGGAGGAGGAGGGGAGAAAGGGGTAAAGGTCTGGGGCAGGGGCGGGACCAGGAGGCGGGGGAGGGTGCGGGAGGGGGAGGAGACACCCGAGCCCGCCCTGGCCTCCTCCTACGTGTCAGGTGGGCAGGGGTCGTGCCTCTCCGCCTGGGGTCGCCCCCGACCGGCGCATGCATGTCGGGCATCCCAAGGGGACACGGGCTGGGCTGGACGCGGAGCTCTGCCCGGAGGCTCTCCCCTGCCCGACTCCAGTTCCCGGGCTCACCCGCAGGACGAGGGTCCCGCGGGCCGCAGAGGCACCTGCTCAAAGCCAGGCTCGATGCCGCCCTGAGGCCCTCCACCCACGCTAGGCTCCCCCAACTCCCCAGGAGCTTCTCAGGAGGAGGAGGGTGGCCGGCGGGGCGGGGTCAACACGAAGCCTGCGCGCCCCCTGGCCTCAGCCCTGCGCGCAGTGCCTGTGGGCCAGGCCACCTGCGGGCTGCGCTTCTGCGGGAGCCGGCCAGGGCCCCGGCCAACAGCGGGGAGCCAGGGCTCCCTCCGGCCCTGTGGGAAGCACAGCCCGCTGTCACGACCTAGGGCCAGGGGTGGGCAGGAGCTCACTGCACCCCTTGATGGCCGTGCAGGCAGGGGGCATCAGGGCATCTGAAGCACGAAAGTGGATATGAGGACGAAAACATCCAGAACGCTCGTTTCAGCTGAGGCTTCACAAAATCTGCGTGTAGCGGGGCGGAGCGGTCAGCTGGTTTAAACTAAACCACAGCGTCCTGCCAAGAGGCAGCTCCAACGGCAGGACGCAGCATCCTGAGGTGTGGGCGCTGCCTGAGGCCCGCCCGGGGCACGGCGACATGGGCCTGCAGGGAGGGCGCCCAGCCCTGAGCCCACGGGAGCACTTTCCTCCTCCAGGAGCGGCCCTGGGGTCGTGGGGCTCGTGGAAGGTCAGCGAGCACCCAGCGAACTCCCTGGCGGCCGGTGCGCACCGGGGCAGCTCCGCGGGACTCCCAGGCTCCGCTGGCCCAGGATGCGGGGTGTGCAGGGGCCACCCTCTCCTGGGAGGTCCTGGGCACGCGGTGGGCACAGTGTGGGCCGGGTTCCTGACTCAGTGGACAGAGCAGGCAGGGCTCACAAGGAAGGGGGTGGTTTGAGGGGACAGGAAATGAGACGAAGGGGAAACCCTCTGCTTGGGGGGGAGCTGAAGAGATGGGAGGGGCTGGTCACGGGCAGCGCCCCAAGAACCTTTGGGAGTCAGGGACCAGATGGGTTCCTCTTCTCCAAGGGGCCACAGGGAGGTCACGGTGCTCCAGCATGCTGGGCTTTGCCTGTTTTTTTAAGACCAACACCTCGTTCCCCGTGACTGCGTGGGAGGCTCTCCAGTAAGAGAGATTCTCCGGATGGGCTGTAGGAAACACCACGTAACTGAGCAGTGAATGTACAAAGGGAGGTGGCCCCCTGGCTTCCCCGGGGACTGCTCTGCGGGGTGTCCAAGCTGACTGTGCCGCTGGCTTGGAAAATGAGGGGAAATGGCAGGTGACCTGTGCAGTGACCCTGGTCAGAATGTGTGCGGGCTGCGGGCTCAGGTACCACAGGCCAGCGCACACGGGCCCCCGACGGGAGTGTGTCCTGCCACAACGCAGGGGTTCCCAGCCAGGATCCCGCATCTTCATCTCCGTTACCCACACCCGGACGGGCTCGGCTGGCAAGCAGCTCTGGGGGCCAGCAAACCAGCAAGCCCAGAACATGAAAGCGGTCTGCTTCGGCGCATGGTCCCCAACGCAGTGAAAGCACAGAGGACAAACCCCCAAACTTCCTGTGCTGTTCAGAAAATGTTAGGGCTAATTCTAAAGTTGAGGTGATTCAAGAGGAAATGAATCTCCCCGAGTACAAAAGCCGGCCAGCTCATCCCTGGTCCGAGCAGCGCCCTGCTGGCCTCCTGCTCATCATGGCCGGATGAGCCCTTTGTGGCTTGCACAGCTCCCAAGCCCCCCCCCGTGAGGCACAAGGAAATCACCATCACAAACGCAGCTCCAGAAAGTGCACCGCAGAGCACAAATACAAGGGGCCATTTGCACCGCGGTATCCTTGCTTACGGTGGGGGATCCATGTGAGAGGAGAGATTGCAGGGGACAGAGCACCCGCCTGGGGTCCCGGGGCCTGGGCCCCGAGTTCTGAGCTCGGGCTGCAGACTCTGGCTCGGTCCGGAGGTGGGAGTTGACGTTTGCCTGCCGATTCCAGATCTGGAACGCTGTCAACACTGTGGCAGAGGAGAGCCCCCACGCTTGGAGTCCTGCAAGGCTGTCCCTGTTGGTCACTGTGCCCTGGGACCAGCCTGGGAGGGTCCATCTGCCTTCCAAATTGTCCCTGTTTCTCTGATTTACTGTTTAAAACTAGCATTTGAGATTAAATCATTTATATAAAAGCACTGCTTTCCCAAAAAATCTCTACTTTTTTAAAAGATTTATTTGCGAGAGAGAGTGCGCGAGAGAGCATGTGCGTGCCTATGACCTGGGGGCGGCGGCAGAGGCTGAGCGCAGAGCCCTACGCTCCCAGGACCCTGGGACGGAGCCCAAGGCAGATGCTCAACTGCCTGAGCCACCCAGGCGCCCCCCAAGAAAGTCTCTATTAAGAAAAAGCAGTAACACCTAGGTGGTAAACACAGCCAGTCTCCACGTAGGGCTAAGGAGAAGAGACACAGGGTACTCCTCGTCCCCTTCAGAAAATCGGGGTTCCCTCAGGGTGTCTCTGCCCTTGTCACACTGGGTCCAAAGTGAGGAGGGGACAAGCGGGGACATGCCTGCAGCAAGTCGGGGGGCCTGCTGGCCATCCTCTGGGGGGCTGCCCAGGGTTTCAGAGAACCAACCTTGTGGGGGGAAGATGGGGTACCCTTTTCCGGCCCCCAGGCAGACCACAAGCCTACCTGGACCCTTCAGCAGCTGATGTCCCCCCCTTGCTCGCTCCTCCCGAACTAAGGTGCCCTTGGGTGTAATTGCTTCCCCAACGGCCGGCTCTGCCGTGACGGGGCCCTTGAGTCCTGCACGTCCACTTCTGGAAGCAAATGGCCAGGGCTGGTCTGCTGGACCACAGCCCAGGAGTTCAGCTCGGCTGGGCAGGCGGGGCTGCGAGCCTTGAGGTGTGGGGAGTATTCAGGGAGCTGCATCGTCATTGAGCCCTGCATCTGTCCCGGGCTCCGCGCAGACCCCGGGGCCGTGCAGCTGTGAACACGGATACGGCAGGGGAGCGCCCCTCCCCGCCCTCTTCCCCTGCCCAGCCCTTGGGGCCTGGGGTGCAGGGGTGTCCGGGCCTTCCCAGGGGAGTGGGAGATGAGCCCAGTTTGGGTGGGCCGAGAAGAGAATGGGGGTACAGAGGTGGCAAACAGAGACCCCTTCCTGAGGGTTTTTAAAGGGGAACTGAGGAGTGCACCCCAGCTGATGGCCACGGGAGTTTTGTGTGGAAAGGCCGCTCGGCGGACAGGGAGGCCCCTAACCAAAGGGGTGGCTGCTCCCAAGGCAGCTCGTGGAGGAGGCAGGGCCCTGCGGGGTCGGGCGGGTCTGAGTCCCACCCTTCCACAGCAGGGCACTCTCGTCCCCTTCCTCACCCAGCTCTGCTTCAACCAGGGCCCCAGGGCCCCCGGGCTGGGCCGGCTTGGCCTGGGCCACGACTTCGTGTTGTCTTCTTAGCAGCCCCCGCTCTCTGCGGCTCGTCGTCGGCACGCGTGCCCAGCACACGCAGCCTGAGCTTGCCCAGCCCCTAAGGCCGACGAATCTCCCACTGGGTCCCCCAAAGCAGGGTCTTATGGGTTGAACTGTGTCCCCTCGAAAAGATATGTTGAGACCCTAGCTCCTAGGACCCTGTCAGAGTGTGACCTTATTTGGAGACAGGGTCTTTACAGAGGCAATTAAGCTCAAATAAGGACAGGCCCCAACCCCCAATATGACTGGTGTCCTTTATGAGGGACATTTGGACAGAGACGCGCTCACGGGGAGACGAAGCATAGATTCAAGGTGACCTGTGTGCAGGTGGAGGACTGCTGAGGACCACCCCCTACAGCGGCCAGCAGCAGGACAGAGCCCCGAGCAGACCCTCCCTCACGGCTTCAGGAGACCCACCTGGATCCAGACTGAGGGACAGTGATCCACGCCGCGGTCCGTGCGGCTCGCTCCCGGCGCCCCCAGGGAGCCCGCTCCGCCAGCAAGCTGCTCACGGGCTTCGTGTCCGTTGAGCGCTTCTGGAGCAGACTGGTCTCCAGGTAGGACGGCCACGTCTGTGCCGCCTGGCTCTCTTTCCATGCTGTCCTGTCCACGTAGGACCAACGACCCCGTGGCCGCGTGGGCCGGCCCACAAAGGGGAAGGTTGTGACCGGGGGCACTGGTCGGCATTCAGCCTGCGTTTGCCCTCCCGGGACATAGATACTTTCTGCTCCACCATTCATAAAGATTGAGGAACTGTAATCATTCACTAAGTCTAAGCTAATTAAAACATTTATTTTGATATTTATCTCATATTTTGCATCTATTTGTAGCAGGTCTTTAAAAATTCTGAAGATATTATAACTGAGGTTCTCAAGAGGACGTGTTTGTTCTTAATTATCTTAAAACCCTTTCCCTCTCTTTGAATCTTGTAAAAACCAAGTGAGTAAGAGCATTGACGTGACTTTTTTCAAATTGTGATTTTTGTGCAACTAGTTTTAAAGGCTAATACATATTCTTCACAAGCAATACATCAAGGAATCTGAAAGTTTTAATGACGAAATTAGGATGGCACTTGTCCATGGCCCCTAGGGTGTCTGGCTCCCAGGAGCTGCGACCCCCAGTGTCTTGCTGATGGGTCAACAGAGCAAACAAACGATGGAAGGCAAGCGATAGGTCGCCTCCAGTAACGTGCTGTATGCGTCAAGTGTCCATTTCTATTTTCCCAAGATTGGCTGCCATTAGTCATGACACTTGTCCACTGATTGTGGGGTTGGCGTCTTCAGTGTACACGAAATTCTTCGTCTAATTCATAGTTGATGGGCCCTCGGGTTTCTGTTGAGCCTCCATCAGGCTCGGTGAGAACAAGTAAGTGCAGCTCAGTGATGAGTTAGACATTTGCTATTTCATTCGTCATTCCTGCATTATTCCAATGCGTGCCTGAATCCTAAAAATGTACAAAGGTGAACATTTTCCCTCGGGGAATTTAGTGGTATCCCCTCAATGCAGGAAAGAAATGGAGAAATGACGTGTTCCCGAGACTTCTCCGTGCAAGAGGGAGCTCCCTAGCGTGTGGGTGTTGTTAGGATATGACCAAGTGGTTGTGTGTTCACGGGAACACAGGTGAGTGGTGCTGGTTGTTACACCTGTGAGCCTCGTACCAGCAGGACAAGGCACTGTCCTCCCAGCCACCAGGGTCACCGAGGCAGGTTAGACCCACGACAAGTGCCAGAGGCTTTTATTTCCTGTTGCATATTCCGTAGTCTCGTGCTGGCCGCCAGCGGCTGGCCAGGGACGGTGCCGGCCACCCATTCAGCCCACGTTACTCAGCCCCGGATGTGTGCTTGCATCACGGGGCGCGAGGGCCGGGGACAAGCCCGCACGTGGTGGAGCCCAGGTGCCTCCCAGAGGTTTGGGGAGGCCTGTGGGGTGGCACCCCAGAACTGAGCATCCCCAACCGGGCTCCACCCTCGTCCCCTAATCGGCTCCGAATCTCAGGGCCTGGTGTCAGGTGTGGTGGGCTTGAGGTTGGTCCTCAGACAAGGAGCTGAAGGGACCGCAGTGGCCGGTGGGCGGGAGGTGAATGACCAGCCGAGGGGGAGGGGGCAGCGTGGGGATCTGACTGGGCGGGGAGGGGACACACGAACCAGCCCGCTGTCCACAGGCGTCGTGGAGCTGGTGCGACCAGCGGGCACAGGGGACCCGTGCAGGGCGCAGGCCCGGAGTCTGGACGGGAGGAGGGAATGGGAGGGGCCAGAGGAAGGGGGAAGGAGGCCGGGGCAAGCGGAAGCTTACACCGGGGGGGCGGGGCCCAGGCAGGAGGGTCAGAAGAGCTGCGGGTGGCGACGGGGCGGCTCAGCGAGGAATCCATGATGCCGTTCTCCCGTCCTGAGCACCTGGGCCGCACTGCAGCCTCAGTGAGTGGATGTGCCACCCGGTCACCCAGGGGACGCCTGCCCACCTTCAGCCCAAACACTCAGGCTGAGAGGTTTCACCCTGCAGCTTCTGTCCCCAGAGATTTAAGCCCAACTGCTGATTTATTTATAAAGAAACCAAATCAGACATTTTTTTCTTCTCTGTTGCAAGCAGATTCAAGTCTCCTGCTTAAATAATCTGCAGAGGGGCACCTGGGTGGCTCAGTTGGTTAGGCGACTGCCTTCGGCTCAGGTCATGATCCTGGAGTCCCGGGATCGAGTCCGGCATCGGGCTCCCTGCTCAGCAGGGGGTCTGCTTCTCTCTCTGACCCTCCTCTCTCATGCGCTCTCTCTCTCTCTCAATAAATAAATAAATCTTAAACAAAAATAAATAATCTGCAGAAAAGTCTGATATAATTAAGTCATATTTTATCTACAGAAATAAAAGTTAAAAACAGTAGCATACAAAATAAACTTTACAGAAGTGTAAGATTTGGTTTAATCACAATTTAATTTTTCAAAGTGGGTTAATGAATCATTATCAATTAAACCTGTCTACCTGGAGGCTGATTTATTACCTTAACCGCACCTACTATGTTCAATAATTTAAAAATAAATTCCAGTATTTATGATGATGACAACTACAGATACCATTCATGTTAAATACATTTTGAAGATTCTCTTTTATCACATTACATAATGAATAGACATTTTAAATGGCAATGCAGACACACATCATAGTTTTAAGTCAGAGACAATATATGCATATTAAAATTCTGTATATTTTGATAAGGTAAAAAATAAAGCTATATAAACTGATCTTTATTTTCTGCAAAAGTAGAATCACACTTTAGTAATACTTCCGACGCATCTTCATTAAAGCTTTGTTTATAGACAACATCAGAATGATTCTCATTCTCATTCACCTACCCTCTAACTCAAAAAAATGTATTTGCCGACTGACATTTTCCCTGTTTTTAAATGGGAAGCTTCTAAAAGAAACGTAGAAGGCAAGAAACTGCACACGGAAATGTGACGCGGAGCGTTAAATAAATAACGGCTTTCCGAGGAAAGGAGGAGGAATTGCACTGGGTTACTCCGGTCAGTGCAACACCGGCGAGCTCAGTGGTTTTAAAGAAAAAGGCCGGAAAACTCCCTTTAGGCTGCACTGGGCATTTGGTTGATATGCAACAATTTGAGACTAATTAGAACAGCATGTAGGAGACGTTTTGGTACTTAAAGCTGCAAAATCTCACCAGGCCAAACTACAACTCTAGAACCCGTCACTGCAGAAGCTGGGCGCCTGGGCCTCCTTCCCAAGTGCAGGCCCGGCCACCACGAGGGGCTCATCTGGTCGGCGTTCACCCTATGGAGTCAAATGCACAGGAACAGCCAAGCTGGGTTCGCACCGGAGTTGCCAAGGGGAGGATGCCTCTTCTGCCCGCCGCCCGCGGCACAGGGCCGGCCGGTGCTCCCGGAGGCTCGCAGAGGCCCCCGGCTCGGAGGGTCCGGATGCTGCTCTCTGCCCCGTCCCGAGGGCAGAGCCGTCGGGGCTCTTCCCAAGGAGGAGGCGCTGCAGCATGTCCATCCGCAGCCCCGTCTCACCCCCGGGGCTGCCGTGCCCGCCTCCGGTGTCCTGCCAGGGCACGAGGCTCAAGCCTTGTGTTCCCGGAGCTGCCGGCAGGGTCCCCTCAGGAAGCGGGCAGGATGGCCAGGGCCCAGGGAGCCTGTATGTGCGCGTACTGTGTGGCCCTGAGTGGACACGGAGCTGAAAACAGGAGGCGGGGACGTGGTGGGGACCACCTGTGTGTTAGTGTGACCTGCTCTGAAGGGGATGGTGTGCGGCTTGGGAACCAGATGCTGGGACCCTTGTGGGAGATCACGGGTTGGCAATTCATTAACATGTGCAGTCCTGAACGAGGTTTCCAAAACAAACACTCAAAGTTGACAGGACTTGCTTTCAGGTCAGTTTAAGGCAAGTAAACAGAAACTCGTGCAGGTGAGAGATCGCACTGGGTCCCACGCACACACTCATCCCGGAGGGCTCTGCCGCTCTACCTCCCGCCCCGGGCCTGCGTCACCGATCAGGCGCACTCACGGAGGATTCCCTAACAACCTTGTAAGAGACACTGGGAGCACGTAAGGGGTTAGCGACTTTCCCAACGAGACGTGCGTTATCAGAGGGTACCAAACCATCCCTCGAGAAGCTTCTATTTTAAGGCCAAAGGACGGAAATGAAAAACAAATAAAAAAGCAGACGATAATCGCAATCAACTGTGAAGAATCAGCAAGCGAAATATTGTGCTCTAAATAGGCCTTCAACTAATCACTGCCGCCGGGGACACAGGTGTAGAGAATAAAATCAAACCTGAATCTTCACATTCATCAGATATGGAGATATTCGGCCAAAACGCCCACCAGAATTTAAATGCAAAGTGGCCAAAAGTTCATCAACTTAAAAAATAAAAGCTTTAAAAACGTACTTTAAAAATTAGATGTGGTATATTAACAAATAAATGAATAAAGGGATAGAAACAGCTATGAAAATATTTCAGCGCAAAGGCAATTTTAAGATTCCTAAAAAAATACATTACAAAGAATTTGTTAACTAAACATACAGAGAATCTGTCTCCCTACAGGTATTACATTTATACCCATATTAGGTTCTTAAAAACGGCTGTAAAAATGCACACACCACTGCTGCGGGCCTAGCGCGGACCGGAGGGCCGGGGCGCCACCACACACAGGGGGCGCGCGGGACGGAGGGCGGAGACCCCGGTGCACTCCCCGTCCTTTCTCCGGGTCTTTGGTTTGCTGTTGCTACTTCACCTGGACTTACCCCAACTACTCTGTGTACGCAGTCAATTCATCCCCTAGTTCAAATAAATATCTTATAGGCGAAACATTATACAAATTGTGAAATCTGGGCTTCCCAAAATGCCTGGCATGGAGTGTCTCTGAAGCAGACTCCGTGTTCACTCACCAGCGTCGCCGGGGCCACAGCCTGGAACCCGGCAGCGGGCAAGGGGCCGGCTTGTCGTTTAGCTTCGGGCGATGCTTTTCTCAAAAGGCATCCGTTTCCACATCCACACTTTGAATCTCAGACTGAAATGTCTTCTTTGTGGACCATTAAGGCTACGTCAAGGAGGTTATTTCTAGAAACAAACAGCAGTACAGAGAAGGGACCGGGACTGTCAACGCAGCAGCCTCAAGGTCTGCCCACCCCAAATGACACCCTGGACAGCGGATCACAACACAGCGCTTATCCAACAGAACATGCAGGGCTTGGTCCGGGTCTCGGCCATGGGCAGCGGGCCAGGGCGGCAATCCTGCTTCTCAGGATTCAGATACCGCCTCACCGTCAGACCTGTGTGGGCCTGAAACAGATTTTGGAAGATGGACGCGGCCCCTGGAGGCCACCTCTCCATGAGGACATCGAAGGGTCGGGCCCCCGGCCCCCGACCACCAGCCTTCCCCTACAACTGGGGAAAGCTCTCTGGACAAGAGAACGCGGGGAGGCTCTATCCGTGGAGGTGTGAGGAACACTAGCTCCTATCTCGTGTTGGGAAGGCTGGAGTGGACAGTGTTCTCTATTCGTCACACACGATACTTTTTCTCCACAGGGGCAGCTGGGGATGGGAAACACTCAGATTCACAGGGGGATGCTAGTCCTCCCTCAGAGGGACGAACCCCGAGTCGGACAGGACCCTGAAAGCAGCTTCGCTAGGTAGCGGGTTTGGACAGAAGCAGGACACAGTCCAGGACTCCGACAGGCTGTAGGAGCACGGTGACGCCAGGGTCTGGTCCGGCCAGTTCCAGAAGCACGAGGACCAGAGCGCTCTGGACAAGGAGGCATGGAGGCAAGGCCGGCCCGTCCCACGGTGAGGACAAGGCCCCTGTGCTCGGACAGTTGGCGGTGTGGCCACCCCCGCTCAAGCCGACGGCCCACCTCCACGCAGGTGCCCTCCTCCGGCGGCGTCTGGGACTGGAGGCCCTGGCCCGGGATGCAGTGGGTCGAGTGCGCCCAACCAAATGCCCAAGGGAGGCTGTGGGGGCCACCAGCCCCACGAGAGGTGACGACTGCCAGCCACGCGTTCCAGACACGTCCCGTGGTTCTCATCCCCCCATCGGGCGCAGGGCCGGGATGGTGGTGGTTGTGCAGGAGGCCGGCGAGGGGGGGTCACGTCAGCGTCCCCTGCTTTGTGTGCGGGCCCGGCCACACGGCCCAGGGGCTGGGGCTCTGCGGGTAGGCCAGGAGGGTGAGTTCGGGGAGGTAGTCCCGGCCGCGCACGCATGTGCTCTGTTGGAGAACACAGAGGACAGCGTCAGTCCCGGGACCCTCCCCAAGGACCCCGCCCAGCCTGCTCTGACGCTGCCCGCAGGCCTCCCATTCCAGACACGGTCGGTGCGCGTCCCATGTGACCGAGGACACAGAGCCAGCGTGGTGACCGCATTCTGGCCACCAGCGGCTGCCCCGCTTGGCTCCGTCATGTGCGAAACCTCTGCCAGAGGCCCCGGGGACCGGGGCTGGGGTCCACGGTCCCCTCCACGCACACGGGCAACCTCAGTGTGTGCAGGTTCTTACGGCCCAAGGAGGCCAGCAACCTCACCCAGCCGTTGTTAAATTTACCGGGCAGCAGAGCCTGGGGGAAGCAGTCCGGGAGAAATCGGTCTTACAGGAATAACCGTCCCCGGGCAGAGAAGGCAGTGTGCCTGTCACACCCGAGACACCGGCTCAGGGTGCGTCGTGAGCGCGGCTGCATTTCTGGGCCTCTCTGGGGCAGACACGGCCCCCCGGGGCGGCTGACGGACAACGGGACACCTGTGTCGGACGTCTGCCTGGGCCAACGTCCCACGCAAACCATGCAATCTTCCACCGTCTTGTCAAAATACGGTCTTTCCTGAGAGACCTTCTGGGTGAAGCTCGTTCCACGACCAAGGCCGAGGAATGAGCTTTGTTCTGGCAAACTAAGCACTGAACACGCTGGCTGAGCGGATCCCGCAAACGCACATGGAAGGCCATGGCACACATGTGCACACATGTGCGTGCGCACATGAGCAGTGCACGGCCACGTGCGGCCCAGACACGCTCAGGCAGGTCACTTACCTGGGGCAGAAACACATGTGTGTGTAAAAAATGTTTTTGTTCTGTTTTTTTTTCATCATGAACCTTTGGTATCAAAATGGCACAGCAAAACTTTGGAGGAAAAGCGGACAGTTTGGAAGGACCACAGCACACCCAGAAGGCCTGCCAGGCGGCGTGGCAGGCACGGTTACCTATCCTTGGCTAATGGCGCCTCGGCCGTGGCAAGAGGTCCTTCAGAAGTGGCCCGTCCGTGCCCGGCGCAGCGGCGACCGATGCTTTGAGTTTCGTGCTCTGCTGCAAGGCGAGGAGAAATACTGAGAGGGGCTGCGCCTGGTTCCAGAAGCGCCTCCCGTCCGTGAGCACGACCCAGCCTCGCAGCCGGACCTGGGGCCTGCGCGAGCTGCGGGCAGCGGGAGGGCGCCGCCAGGGAAGGAGCGGGTCTTCCTAACAGCGCTTCACCTGAGAGAGACCAAGGCACGGGGCAGGGCACAGAGAGGAGGGCAGGCTGGGGCAGCAGGCCGGGGCCCACGGAGGAGCCTCCGCTGGAAGGACCGGACCGGCCGCTCCCGCCCAGCGGCTGCCTCGGTGCTCACCCCTGCACCGGCCTGGCCCCGTCCCTGTGCTTCGCCCCGACCCCAGGGCTAGACTCCTGCAGGGCCCAGGGGTCACAGTGCCGCAAGTCAACGCCGGCTTTCTATGAGACTGACGCGCTACCTACTGCGCTGACGAGGCACCTTGTAGTCAGGCCGTATCAGCGCCTCAGGAACCAGCAAGAAGGGGATTTTAAGAGGTGGATGAATATAAGGTGTGCGATGCAGAACGTCTTCCGGTGAGGAGAAGGATGAACTGATCAGGGGAAGGGGGTGCGGCCCCTGGCAGGGATGGAACTGTATCCGGTAACGCAGCGAAACACGCGTACAAATATGTATACACGGGTCACACGTGTATACACGTGAGACCTGGTGCCTGTGATGTGTTTCTTTTTAACAGAACAGATGGAAGGAAACAACGGCCCATCTGACATGAGGACTGGTCCAGGGTCTGTTCCTCCAAAGTTTGGCGGGGGTCCAGGGGGGTCCCCAGAAGCACACGCACAGGGGCGTGCGTGCCAGGGGCTCCGGAAGGTGCAGGTGTGGGGACACCTGTGGGCCGCCTCGTGCGGCCGTGGACCCCGCAGGGCGCCCGGCGCCGACCGTCCCCGAGCAGCCAGACGTGGGCTTCTGAGACAGAGTCTTAGCAGACCTCACGCGTCAAGAGTGAAAGTATGTATTTTTATCCCAAAGTTGGCAAGATTTAACCAATTTCATAAGCACAGCCTGTGACTTAAATGTTCCTAACAGTTTCATCCTAAATGTTCTCAAGTATGTACCAGTGAGACATAATTAAGTCATTCATTCTAGCAAATTCTGATGGCACCAGAGTAGAAAAATTTTGACTGCTGATAATTACCAGAAGTTAAAAAATGTACCATCCTGTTAGTTAAAAAATAGCATTTAAAACGTATAGAGGATGAACAGTCATTAAAAGAAAACACAGCCTTTTCTTGCTTAGGTATTTTCCTATGAACTCAGCTGCACTAGGAACAGTTTCCAAGCATCACTGACGTTGAGGCCTCTGTAAGTGTGTCCTTCAGACGCACGGACAGGAGCCATCCCTGGACAACTGTGCCCCTGAAATCGTGGCTCTTCACGAGCAGGCTGTGGCCCCGGGCAGCTACCCTGTGCGTGGCTCAATGCTGCTGAGAAATAACCCAGCACAGCCGCTCACAGCAACATTAAGGCTTTCTCTAAAAACAATCAGATTCTTTTTCAAAGTGAAAAGGGAATTTGGAGAAACACTTGACCCAAACACATCTCTCCTGGCTTTCTCCATTGCCTGGGTGGCTCAGCCTGAGCCTTGTCTTTTCTGCAGTGCCTTGCAGGGCCTGCACAACACTCTCTCGTGGGGGCCTCAGTTTCCCTGTCTGTGCAATGGGTCTGCAGAGCTGTGTGAGTGAGGAGGTCTTGCCGTCCATCTGCCATTGGCTGCGGAGAGAGGGCTGGTGCTGTGTGGACTCTGCCCACGTGGGCTCGAGCGACGTAGGAGCTGCCACACCCACACCTCTGTGTGCAGGGGCCACGGGCACCTGCCAGCCAGTGCGATGCAGCGCAGCCCTGCACCCGGGCAGGTGGGACCCGCGACCTCCCACGGACACAGAGAGAAGCACGGGCCACGCGCACTTCCTGCGTCTCAGATACAGGTCACCCCAGTAGCTCCTGACACGCTCGTCCTGAGCAGACAGGAGCCCGGGACAGGTGCCGGACGGCTCAGCGAGGGGTCAGCCCTCTGCTTCCTGCGACCATAACCCCACCATGCCAAACGACAGAAAAGCATCACCTTGTTCCGTTAGAAACTCAGACTGCTGGAGGTCTGAGAGAGCATAAAGATGGTGGACTGCTCAACAGAAAGGCACTGGCTCTTAGTCTGCAGTCCAGAGGGGTCGAGGGGCCACGCACATCGCGAGACAGGTGGGAGCGGTTATTTAGGCAAAGAGGTTGGAGACAAAGGGAAGGAGGAAGGGAAAAGAGAAACAAGTTAAAGCGGTTGGGCCCGGTTAATCGCAGGACCCTCCCTCGCGCATCCCCGCCATCGCGCCGAGCAAACCGTGTCCCCCCTGGACGCTCCCTCCTGGGGGCCGCGCGGGCCTCTCGTCCCCTCTGTCTGTCTCCTCCGCCCCGACAGCTCCCGTCATGCTCGCTTGTTAAAGAGCTCCACGCTGTCAGTGCCGACCACACACACAGGCACCAAGGAGGGGAACGCTAGCAACCAGGGGTGCCGGGCCCAGCATGCTAAAGCAGCGCAGACTTCGGAGAGGGCCCACCCACTGGGGTCCCATCCAACAGCTGGGACGGGTGGAGGTGGGCACAGCGGCACCCAGACCTCGCTCCCTGCAAACCCAGCAGCGGCCTGGCCGTTTCGCACCCCAGAGGCCGGCCAACGGCACCCGGGGGCGGAGGAGCAGCGGGGCCATCTGAGCTTTCCAGAAGGCCTTCCCTGGGGTCCTCACGTGCGCGGACAGCCCTCCCACCTGCAGGCCCACCTCTGCTGCCTTCTGCACACTCGGCAGGATCCTCCCTTCTCCTTACGGAGGCTCTGCACCTCCACGGGCAGGACACAGGGTGAGAGGACTGGGGACGTGCCCTCCCTGAGATCGCAGGGGTGAGGGGACGGGGGACG
>NC_058405.1:1083002-1106217 GCF_002201575.2 Neomonachus schauinslandi
TGAGATCGCAGGGGTGAGGGGACGGGGGACGTGCCCTCCCTGAGATCACAGGGGTGAGGGGATGGGGGATGTGCTCTCCCGGAGATCGCAGGGGTGAGGGGATGAAGGGGGACGAGCCCTTGCTGAGAACTCTGAGCAGCTTTGGCCCCTGCTGCTACGGTTACACTGGGCTGGGCGTTCTGCACATGTCACTTCTCTCCTGAATCCAGAATTCATCTGCTGGCCTCCATCTGGGATTGGGGAAACCAAGGGACCCCAGTACTCACCAGAATTGCCCAGTATAAACGCTAACGTTTGGGGCCACATTCACCATCCCTAAAACTAATGCAACTTTACCTTCGAGGTAACAATTAATTCTGAAAACTTTTTTGGATTTACACAAAATAATCTTCCTTCTGTATTGGCTCAGTCCGACCCCCTCGATCCTTCTCTGACTTCAGCGGACTAGCGTCTCGGGCCCGAACGCGGTCATCCCGCGTTGTCTAACGCTCGTTAGTAACACCCGGACTGAGTGCATCTCCCAACGCAAGCCTCTCCTGCTTTCCTTACAGCATCACAGCGCCTGTTCCGGCTGGGCCCCCGCGCCCCCCCGCCCCCCGGCAGCACCCCCAGCCCCTCCCCATCCCTACCTGGACTCTCTCTGTGGCACTGGGCCACAGCTGCCTGCACAGGACTTTCTTGAGAACGTCAGGAAGGAGGCTGACAGTGATGAGCAGGATGATGAGCAGCCAGGCAGGGCCGCTGGACAACATCTGGATGAACACATAGTACATTCTCTGGTAATTCAGGAACGGCCTGGAAAAACAACAGATGAGCAAGTTGGAGGTCATCTGGAGGACACCGCGCTCTCTGCTCTCAGGAAAAGCCCGCCCGTTCCCCGAGGTTTTACTTTTGTCACTGACCCTCCTGGGTGTGTGTGTGCCCGCCTACTCATGAGCAACGGGCCGCAGGATTTCCCCGTCAGGCCGGGCAGGGAGGAGTTCTACAAGTCATCCCAAAGAGACGGGATGTCCCTGGAGCTGTTTCTGGACAGCGAAAAATGATTTTAAGAGATTAAAATAGGTGATTTTTTTTTTTTGGTATCTTGGAACCACAACCTGAGCGATGGCTGTTAACATGCACAAGACACACACGGGTTCTGATCAGCAGCGCTAGTTAACCACCCCAGGCTTATACAGTGAAAAAATGACATTTTTTCCTATGAAAATAGAGAGCATGAAGGGCCTCCCTTCCAGGCAAATCTGTAATTCAAGAAAACATCCACACTGGGCTCCAAGACGGAAGTTGGAAGGGACCAGCAGTGAACCTGGGTTAGTTCTGCCATCCATACACCCAAGGCGGGGAGCGGGGCGGACGGGTGTTCCGGATGGAACGTGGACGTCACAGGCCGGAGGCCACCACAAGCCCGTCCAGCTCAGCACCCGCAGGTCCCCAAGAACACGCAGCACAGGGCTCTGGCCACTAGAGGTCAGCGACGCTCCGAGAGGCAGGGCGGGCACGGCGCCGAGGGCAGAGCCCCACGCTCCAAGCTGCCTGGCACGGGCACCGTGGAGGGGACGCCGCATCCGGCCAGCACGCCCGGGGAAGGCACGCCCAGGACCCCCTTGTCCCAGCCGCGCTCAGGAAATGCTCTGTCTCACGTAGAGGTGTGGGCACCGTGTGTGCTGAGACGGGGGCGGGACGAGGTGGGACCAGCCGCCTGGGCGAAGGGCGACGCATCAGAGGGGTCCTGAAGGACACGTAAGAGCTCATGGGGCAGGCTGGCGGGAAAGGACAGCCGGGCAGAAGGAACAGCATGAGCCACGGTGTGCCAGGGAAAGCACCCGAGTAGGTACCACACACACAACCACGTCTCGCCCCTGCCGGAGGCCACGGAGCACTGGGACCCTGCCATTTCTCCGCAGAGCGTCCTGGGTGGCCTCCCAGGAGCAGGGCTCCATCCGCCGGCGGCGGCGGGGGGGCCCCAGGCCGGCCCCACCTGCTACGCCCGCTAGGCCCGCTCACCACCGCTGCAGCATGGAAGGCTGGCCACGCCACGCCCACAAGCACTTAGCCCGGGCCCCATCCCAGGACACGTTTAGGACGCCCAGCCCACCACGACGAGGGTGATGCCCGCCCGGGCCACAGCGTAAATGACTTCTCTCGAGAAGACTCGTCTGACCTGCGATCTGACGCAGGTCCCTTGCGGCAGCGCCTGGCCGCCCTGGTCTCAGCTAGTCACCTGCCACGCAGCGTGGCTCCCCCACGGAGAACGTGGGTCCAGGGAGTGGGGACCCCTCGGCCTCGCGCCCCCACGTACCAGATAATCCCTCCCCAGAGGAGGGAGAAGACGACGTAGAACAGCAGGGACCCCCAGATGACAAAGTGGTTTATCCAAGTCCAGTAGTGTGTATCGAGCGCCAACTGGAAGACAGACACAGGCCGCAGGTCAGGGCCTCGCCGGGGCCTCGGCCACAGCATCGCGGACTGGCAGTGGGAGAGAACGGGGAACACAGACCACCCCGCCTCCACAGCAGCCAAAACGCCCACATAAACCTGCGGAGGAAGCACAACCAGAGCTCCCAGAGGAGAGAGACAAGGCAATGTCCCCGCATCCCGGGGGGCACGCCCTGGCGTGTCTCCCGCTTGGCGAGGACCCCGCGGCCCAGCTACCCTGTCGGCTGTGTTCCCACCATGGAGACTCGGGGCGACAGTCTGAGGAATGCAGAATCCAGCTTGACTTTCAAAAGAGCTGAATTTCCCATAATACATTCATTTGTTTTAAAGTAGCTTTTGACTGTATTGGGGCTTGTTGTTTAAAGGAATTCTCACCCGACTCCTTTTATAAAGAAAAGGCTCATTCCCTCATTCACCTTCTGTGTAATTCCAGAAATTCACGTATTGGCCGCCCGGCACCCAGTGCACCGCGTCCCCACTTGACTTCTTAAATGACTGAACGTGACCCTGGAGGGCGGCCCGGGGCATGGGGGCTCCAGCCTGGGCACGGTTACAACGGACGGGGCGGCTGAAGAAGGAACATCAACGGCATGCGCTTACCTTTAGTGTGACCGTAAATACCATCACAGTGAACACCAGCGTCCCAAAGGTCCAGTTTCCAAAGATCTGTGGGGGGAAATCATCCAAAGAGTCTCCAGTTAATACACATCATTCTCCTCCACGCTCAAGACAAGACTGTCAGAGAACACAGCTCAGGGCTCTCTCGGACCAGCGCTCCAGACCCCAAAGACATAGGGATGGGAAGAAGCTGGCCGTTGACACCCCGGGCCCCCCGACCTCCGGGGTCCCTGCGCCACCCCCTAGGGGCCAGGCTAGCGGTTGGGGGATGGGTTCAGAGTCCTTCCTGCACTGGCCCCTCCACGTCGGCCCCCTCGACCCTCCACAAACATCAGTCCTGACGCGGCGGAGAGGCGAAAACCCCGGGAGCGGGAACGCTCGTGTGCAGGGTGCCGGCCGCCGGCCGTGTCTCTTCCGCGTCGTGTTCCCTGCGGAAGAGACGCGGCCCAGCTCCCCGGCTCGGCGCCGTCTGCACGCTCAAGAACAGACTCAGGAGCACTGGCTACCTCCTCTGAACTCAACTCAGACGCCTGCCTGCCCTGGAACAAAACCAAGGACAGGAGCGAGCCGCCCAAGAGGACAACCGTGTCCTAAACGGGTGACCCTGTGAGGGTGGGGCGTTCCCCTGGACGGTCACGGGGAGGGGGAAATGGAGGCAGACGAGACAGCTGCACAGAGGCCCTGGCAGCCCATCTGACGGCCAGAACCACAGACGCGCCAACAGCGCCGAGGAAGATGCCCCCCGCCCCCGGCATGGCGCCGCGAAGCCACACGTGGTGGAAACATAGGGTCAAATCACGAAAACAAGACGTTTCTCAACTACAGACAAAGACACAGAAAACGAAACACCGACTTTCTCTTAGGGGGAAATCAGTCCGCTGGAGATTTTATTCTCTTCCAGATTTCTCCAGAATCCCCTAAGCATGGACCCCCTTCTGGTTTCTGTGAACCGCGCCTCTCAGAAAACGTTCCCAGTACTTCTTTAAAAGCAAACAGCTCTATTTCATTAAGAATTAAGAGGTTGGAATACAAGGAGCTTTCTGTACGGTTAGTTTTCAACAGAGAAAACGCCGGCGAACACGGAGGCTAGGTCTTTGCATATGTTTGGCGAGGCAGGGTTCTAGAGTTCGTGTGAGGACACAGAGCCCCACAGACCCCCAACAACATCCGGACCTCATTCCCCAGTCCATCACTGGGATCAAAACGGGGCTTCCATCCCTCGGACCCACACATGGGGGCTGGTGCCTGGAGGTGACTCTGCCCCCAGGGGACCCCCGCAAAGTCCCAGGACGGTTCTGGCTGCCACGCTGGGGAGGGGGCTGCTACCGGCACCTCGCGGGAAGGGCTGGGGTCTGCTGCCTGCACAGGGCGGCACCACGACCAGGGACCAGAACTTCCCAGCCCCCAGAGGCCACAGCGCCCAGGAAAGAAACTCTGACCGAAAAGTGCAGTCTTGTTTCGCTTTGGGGGCAGGAAAAGTTTTTTAAGCTCTGAGACCAGGAGCAGCTTGGCGGCAGACTACAGAAATGCTGGGCCAGCAGGGTGTCGGAAACCACGCTGCGTTTTGTTTTCACTGGAAGCTGATGCTTGCAGACAAAGGACATGGTGAGCAGGCTTGAATCCTGTGTGGGCCTGTCAGCAGGACCTGGCAGGAAGGCCTGCCCCTCCGCTTCCTGACACCTGGGGCCCGTGGTCACACCCCTGCTTGGCAGGGGACACGGAAATCTTTTTTCAGGGCCGGGTAACAGCAAGGGGCACAGCAGACGCGCGGGGTCCCACCCAGCGCATCGCCAGCTGGTAGATTTGTGGAGCTGGAAATTACGGCCGGCCTGAGATTCCGTACCAAGTAGGGCTCCCAATGCCTCGCGCAGTAACGCGTGGGCCTCAGCTGTAATTTCTACGGGCACGGACCAACAACACCCAACTAACTTGGCTCCAGAACTGGAAAATTTGGTTCCGAGCCCCGGCAATGAAGACACGTCTGCTCTACCTTCACCTACACCCTCGGCCGCCAGTCCTGAGTCACCAGGACAGCGGGTCGGGGGACGGCTCCGGGAGCACCCTCGAAACTCCTCATCCATCCTCGCAGCGGGGAACCCTCAGGCTTTTGTCACTGAAGTTGCTTGCCACTATTTCTATGGATTTTGGGGGTGGGAGGCGAAGGGTGTCCAGAGGGTTTGCTTTCTGAATGGCATCGGGCCCAGGTGCGCTGCACCTGATTTCCTAACAGAACACTCCCCTCGGTGCAGACTCCCAGGGACTCCCAGCCCCGTGTGGGGACAGCGAACACCTGGGGAGCCTGCGAGCCTCCAGCTCCACCTCACTCGCCCTTGGTCCCCCCTCTGCCCGCCCAGGAGCATCCTGTAGGAAAGCGTTCTGCTCCTAAAGGCCCTCAAACCCAGACCAACTTCACTGTCATGTGTAAAAATATTCCACAACAAACACACACGGTCCACGCTCCCTTCACACAGACTCCGCCGTCTGTTCTCGCTGTTTGCTGACCCCTGTTACCACCTCTGGAAGGAACCTGCTGCTCCACACGAGTACGTCCATTACTACCTCTGTGAGCTCGTTTGTGCATCACAGGGAGAAACAGCTTTGGTGTGTGTGCAGAAAATGCTCCCTAAGTGAATTTCTTTTCAAGAAGTTACGATGAGCATTGCCTCAACACCACACGGGATCTATGCACATTCCTACAGAATGATGTAGCTCTTAAGAAAACGGGTCCTCACCTGCTGACCACGAGTGGGATGGGGCTTCTGAACCCCACGGATGCACCCTGAGCAGGAAGGGTGGGTGTCCAGGGAGGGATGGACATTACAATCAGCAAACTCCTGCTGCCCACGAACCAAGAGCTTCATCAGTCTCCGGAGACTGGCCCTCAATGCACTTGGGTTCTGGGGTTTATCTGAATTACCAGACAACCAGGCTACAATGCTATCTTAGTTTTGTGGGCGATCGAACCCTCTTACCCGCAAAGCGAACAAGAAAGGCTCCATCTGGAGATGTGGATGCACTGGGGTGGGGGCAAGGGGGGGGTGGGCTCGAGTTTGAACACCAGACGTTTAACCCTGGCCTTGCCCTGTGTGCAGTGGCCTTGGGCCCCCCCATCCTACTGGGGCTCCTGTCCTCCCAGGGATGTGGGATGGAGATGAGCGCCACTCCTGACTCGGGGATGCTGTGGTTACTATTCATCTCGCTCTGATGAGCCCGGTCTTGGGGCTCCCCACCATCTACAGAGCACTGACTTGCAGGAGACTTCACCTCTCAGAGCGTCACTGTGGACAAACACCTCACCTCACAGACCCTGCTTGGCACCACGTGCCCCGTGCCTGGTTCACAGTATCACCAGGCTTCTGAGCAGCTTCCTGTGTGGACAGGCCAGCAAGTAGGGCCGAGGGCGGGCCCGGAAAGCTCTCAGCCAGCGGGCAACAGGGCACCTGCCGGGCTGATCTTCGATGCAGCGGTGCGGGCCGACTGCTTTCTCCGTCCTGGTCTCTCTCTCTGTCCTTGCTTCAAATTCTAACAACAGCCCCGCACGCTAACAGCCCCTCAAAGGCGTGCGTGTGTGTGTGGGGGGTTATCAGTGTTGCGGAAAAGCCCCGGCCTAGAAGTCAGGACTCAGGCCCCGTGGAAGCTCAAGGCACCCCAAGGAAACAGGCCAGTCAGAGAGAGCAGCAGTTGGAGAGAGCAGAGAGCAGCAGAGAGCAGGAGAGACCTGGCAGAAGTTCCTGCATCCGCTGGAGGCGTCCAGAGCACCACGGCACCCTGAGGAGCGGCTCGAGGCACATCAGGGCTCCGGGGATTTGAGCACAAGCTGGAGACACTGCCTGGGCCTCACGAGGGACTGCCCCACACCTGCCAGCCGGCACGACCACGTCCAGGGTGCATGGGCCACCCACGTCGTCGTGCGCGTCCGTTCCCCGCTGAAACCAGGCAGGACCGGTCCTCTCACTAGGGACTCTCGAGACCGGGGCAACGAAGGAGCAGCACAGAATAAAATGACACCATTGGCATTGCACGAAAACCCCAGTTTGAGCGCCCATGTGTGTACGCTACTTCATCTGTCTGAACTCAGTGCTTTGATGTTAATGCCAGGAGTGAGCAGCACCGTGTGAGGAGGGTTCTCGCGGTGGCAACAGGCTAACTCGGTCCTGATGTCCCAGCTCTGGGGACCCGAAATCTTAGTCCTTCCTAAGACACATGCAAGACCCTCCCTCAGGGCCTCGCTGCAGGAAGTCCTGTGGGGACCCCGCAGGAGGACGGGCCTGGGGCCGGCTGGCATCCGGGAATTATCCAAGCAAATGAAGACAAAGGAGTACATTCTAGAGAAACGTCAAGCTTTCAAAAAGCAAAATGAGATATTTAAAACATTTTCAAGATCAATTTAGTAAAAGTTGATTTAAGCTACAATGAAAGAGAGCAGCACCTTAGTAACGAGGAGAAAAAAAAGTTCGCCCCGTACCAGCGAACAGCGGGCTGCCCGGCGGGCAGGGGGTCACGTCGGTGCAGCCGCCAAGCCCGGGCAGCACTCCGGAGGGCACGGCCCTGAAGTGCGCCCTTGTGTCCCCCGCGTGTCCCCGAGGCCTGCGTCTGCCACACAAAGCGCGTCCCCACCGGGCCTCCTGTGCATGGGACGGCACCGTGCACGGAAGTGCAAACGTATCAATTACACCCAGCACCGCCTGGGCTGGCGAGCCCGACACAGAACTCCAGAGAAGAAACACCAAGTACGCAGGACCAAATGCACACACACTCGCCTAAGGCAGAGCTGGCCCCGCGTGGGGGCTGGTGGCAGCTAGCAGCTTTCTACCGACAAAGCACACAGAAGAAGTCACAGGTGAAAATATTTCGAGAAATATTTTATTTTTAAGGCACTCCAAAACATAAAGGACAAACCCACAGTTTTCTTACCATGTGTGTGTTGGTGGTCATTATCTGAGAGTGGGGAGGGAAGCCCGAGGCAAAAAGACAAAAGCGAGATACGAATAAAACAACCCCAGAGATTATGCAAACAAGCAGAGAGCTGCCTGGTTCCTAGCAAACTCTCAACCTACTCTTTGCAAAGGTAGCAGATACTTAAGGTAAATATGGGTGGAAAAAAGCTACAGTGTGTTAAATACGAAATTAACTCCCAAAGGAACTAAACTAGGCCTGAGCGAGGGAACGAACAAAGTGGCTCGCGGTGACGCAGTGCCATGAGCCTGGGACTCCCGGGAAGGGTGTGTCCGGCAGGAGCAGGGGCACCGCGGCCTCGAGGCGCTTTGGTGGACAGATGCCCCAGTACCAGGCCCCACAGGCTACCCCGGCCCGCGCCCGCATGGCACTCCCAAGCAGCCCAGCCCACACGATGCGGTTCCGTACTAACCTGTCCATTGCTGGTCACTGTTGTGTTTTCAAACATGAAGTAAGCACCAAAGAAAAATACCAGAGCATCAAACACTCCTAAGAATGTCCAATAGATGAACACGCGCCAACGGAGCAGAGCGTTCTTGGCGATATCTCTGTGGAAGGGGACAGGTGAGATCACACATCAGGGACACCAGACTCTCACAGTGGCCGGGCCACCCCCACGCTCTGTTGTGACCATCTGGCCAGGAAGGCCCCCTCAGTCACGGCACCGTCCCAGGCTGCAGAGCCAGCCGGCTCCACCACGCGATGAAAGTGGGTCATGCAGAAACAGGCCCAGTACACAGGGTCGCCCTGCCCGGCAGGTCTATTCCCGTGCCTGCCTGAACCCCTCCACACCTGCCCTGGGGCTGGACACATGCTCTGATCTCACAGAGCCTTCCGGGTGGATCCCGGTGGGCTCCTCCTGATAGCTTCTAGCACCGACCGTGTCCCCGCGCCATACTCCGCCTGCCCCCTGGCCGCCTGCCAACACCCCTGCCCCTCACCCAGCACCATGCCTGGCTCCACAAAGCCCTTGGAGCAGCCAGAGCACCAGACTGCTGTACCGGAAGCAGAATCAGAGCACAGTGAACCGAGCACATGCACGGTGGGCATGGGACCCCCGGACAATGTCCCTGTGGGATCAAATGCAGACGACATTCGGTTCTCTCCTTCCAGGTGGACGCTGATGTGTCTGAGGGCAGGCTCACATCTCTGCTTGTGAACGGACCCAGGACATGAGGCCCACACCCGTCCCGCGTGGCATGGGCTGTGGAACTCAGGCTCGTGGCGCATCTCCTGGTGCAACCCTTACACCAGTCAGTCCACGGGAGGCCAGCTGCAGGGGTCCCTCCGGACGCAGGCCTACCTCGGCGTCTCCCGTCTCCTCAGACGCGTTCCCCCCCACTGAAGGCACAGACAGCGAGCTCCACGCTTGCCTGCTTGTCGCCCACAGGGATCACTGGGGCTCGGGGGCTTCAGATCCCACATCACGGCAGACACTCTGATGGGGCCGTGACGCTGGCAGGTGCTCTGTACCGTGTGGCCACGGGACGCCCACACACACAGACGGACACCAGTAAACCTGGGCGCCCGGAGGGATGCCGTCAACCCCCGTGCGACGTTCTGTTCGGCAGTAACCACCAGGGTCACTGGAGAAACGCTCAGAACCCGCGTACCCTTAAAACTATACATGAATCTAAAATTACTTGATCTAAGAAGTTAAACTTAAGAAAAACCACAAAAAAGTAACACACCGAATCTGCCAGCCATCTTGGAGTACGATTCCAAATTGGCAGAAAACGCCTTTTCCTGATGATTAAAAAGTACTTTTTAGCAAAAAAAGGCACTCTGAGGTCAGATCTGCTAACTTTTCTCTTTATCTCACTGAATGGGATGTACTTGGTTTTTAAAGGATGATTTAGGCTCTAGATCCACTGGGGTCACCAGGGGGGCAGAACCGCGTATCCCGGGTCCTCTCATAACTACTAACAGGCACGCTCAGATGCAGCACCAATCCTCTCCCTCAATCTGAAGTATGTTCGCTTCAGTTACGTTGTCTCCCCGTGAAAGCCTCTCTGGGGGAAGCGAGTGCACCAGCCTGAGCGCTTCGGGCTTTTCCGCCAGGGAGCGGGCTGCAGGGTGGGGGCACCTAGTGCACCCAGGCTCCCGTCGCGGGCGGCACCTGTAGATACCTGTAGAGGGAGGGGTCTCTCCGCAGCGTGTCGATGCTGACGTGCTGTTCCATCAGGCTGTACAAAAGGATCGGGAGGGAGGTGAAGCTGATGTTGTACAGAGTCAGGTAGGCAGTGTCGTACAAAGTCTGTGGGGAGCACAAAATCAATCTGAAAACCGCACTCCTCCATGGATCTCCACAAACCGCTCTGATGCTTTCTTGAAATGTACACGTATTTCTTAATTTGCAAAGACCCAGACCCACGAGCATTTTAACGGCAGAGTCCACTTTCTGCAGCTACAGACAGTGGGACATTTCTCAGTCCTTCCTGGCGTCAACTGTCAGGTGAAAGCTGCGGCCAAGACAGGCGCCACCGGGACCCACCCCATTTGGCCGCTGCAGACTTGCAACAAAAACAGTTGCAGAGAAGTCTGCAATCTTGATGGCCACCTTCAAGCTTCAATATTCTCCAGTCCTGGCCCCTTGGGCAGAAGCAGGGACATGACGGGAAGGGGATGCCCCGAGGGGCCGCTGTTCTCCTGGGCAGCTCAGCACCCAAGTGTGCCAGATGCTGACGATCAGGCACCCGGCGAGGGCCTCAGATGCCCACTCAATCCTCTCCATTAGGGGCAGAAAGCCGCCACAGCCTTTGGGGGCAGGTGAGCTGGGCACCTCGCTGGTGGGCCACGTGAGCAAGCCCACGGTAGCCACTGGGCATCGGCCACAGTGGCCACTCCACGTCTGCTCCTGAACCTGCCTGTGGACTGGGCTGCACAGGGGTGCGAGATGGAGGGCACTGCACCCCTGACCTGCTGCCCCTGCAGCCTGTGCCCCCTTACAGCTTACTCACCCCTGCAGCCTGCGCCCCCTTACAGCTTACTTGCCCCTGTAGCCTGCTCCCCCTTACAGCCTCCTCGCCCCTGCAGCCTGCTCTCTCCTTCACCACCACAAGGGCAGGGAGGTAAGGCCCAGGGCAGCTTCTGACTCGGACAGTAGGACTCACCTGTTGCGAAAATCCACAGAAGAACTGGTATAAAAACTGAGGGAAAATGAAGCAGACATTCTGAAAGGCAAGCCACACGCTAGTTAGTTCAACAGCATGCCGTGAGACACATCTACCCTCCTTAGCTGTCCTGGTCATAGGCCGCATCTGCAGGAAGTGACCCCACAGTGTGCTGTGTTCTCAGAAGGATGGGTGATGGGCCGTAAAGTCTGCTCTTATTTTAATGGCACTAGGGGGCACACGTTCTGGTTGCTCCGTGAGCAGACAGCGTCCAGGGATGCCGCCTACGGAGGAATGAGGATGCAGCGGGGCCTGAGCATGGCCAGAAGAGAGTCTGAGAGCGGACGAATAAGGAGCCATCGCCAGGACGCACGGAACAATGGCCTTCCCTCAGTCACGTGACAACGCAAGGTTCCTGCTGGTTCCGTGCCGAATCTGTGTGCGCAGGGGCGTGCTGCACCTCTTCTCTCAGGGACAATGCGAGGACCCCCTCCCTGCTGGCCCTTCTGTCTCTCCCTGAGCCACCCCTCAAAGCACCAGAGAGATGCTCAGCACACCACGTTCGGCCGCAGCACGGATGCCCTCCTACCTTATAGAAGAAGTACTGCACAAGCTCAGATATCCTGATGTAATAGAAATGCCCGTGAACGAGCAGCATCTTCTTCAGGTGCTTAAATTTCGGGACTGCATAGTCGCTGTTCCTTGCGGCCTGACGACCTTCCTTCCCAATGACGCCTGCAGGAGGAGACCCACTCTCAGCACCGTGTGAGGGGAAGCAGCAAGAAGCGAAATGAGGAGCCACCAAACACTGGCGACGAGAACATTCGGACCCACACGCACCCTGCACCTGCGCCCCTCGGTCCTGCCACCGGTCTCCCCTCCCCGCCTCACGGGCACCGGACGTGGGCAGCTTACCGATGCCCACGTGCGCCTCCAGGATCATGCTGACATCGTTGGCGCCGTCGCCGATGGCTAAAGTAATAGGGTGCTCTTTTGAAAGTTTGATTAATTTAACAATCTGGAAAATAAACAAATCAGCATTTATCTTCTCTGTTTTGTTTGCACAGATCGCTAACTAGGCAGAAAGAACATGGATGTCAAGTCAGCCAAGGAAGACAGAACAATGATCGGCTTGGTATGAACCTCCAACGTTCAGTCTGCTCTCTGTGTGCAGGACGAATCCTCACACTGGAACCCCGACACAGTAAAGAGAAGGCAACTAACGTGTGACTACCAGGGAATAAACCGGAAAAGGCTGGTGGGCAACTGCTATCCACTCCTGCTACACGCACAGATTCAGCAGACGGGGTCCAGGCAGACCTTTGGGGACACCTGAATAGCACGTTCCGCTAGAAGACACGTCCATGCCAAGCTATTTGCTACCGAGCATCTATTTCTTATAAATAAGCAGCTTCTCATGCTATTTTAATCCTCAAAGTTGTCACATGTGCAAATCCAATCTGGAAACTCAATACAATTAATAATTTCCAGCGTGTTGTCCATTTCTTGGCAACTTTCTCTCCGTCTATGTGTCTAAGTGCTACGGTTCATGGTAGAAGACCAAGAAGATGAGGAGCCACGTGTGGACTGCCTGCCATTTCAAGATGCAAGTCTGAAACACTAACGTGTGTAAACCTTTTTGAAAATCAGTTAAAAACTGAAAAAAAGGGACCATGTAACACATGAAAATCAAACATAGAGTCCTCAGTTTGCCCGTCTGGACAGGATGACATGGGTTTACGTGGAGCCTGACACAGAAGACGAGGCAGGGCAGGACGGCGGCCACACTCCGGGGTCTCAGCTGGTGCTCGTGGGCGCCCGTGGGGAGGGGGTCCTGGTGTGCCTCTAGAGGCTAGAGGGATGCTAGAAATGTGAGAAATGGCTCTTCACACGTGGTTTTCAGTGTTTTACCCTAACCCCTGCGTCAGTCTGAGAAGTGCTGCATTTCTTTCATGAACAGTTGAAGACAGACTGGTCTCGTGCATCTCTAAAGTGGCTCAACAAAGTGAGATGTGCTGTAGGTTTACTGATGCCAGAAAACACCCATGCTCACACATGTCTTCTACGATGCTTTACAAAACACTGAAAAGAAACACGTCACGTGTGGGTCTCCAACAGACCACGTGGGCTGGGTAGGACAGGAGTCTGGAGTCCAACAGGCTAGAAGCCATATGTGGACTGCCAGTTTCCAAATATATCCTTGTAGACACGTTATCCCAGTTTTCTGTGTCTCAGTACTCCTCTGTGCGATCAGCATAATGCCCCGCACACGCTATCATTCTGTAGGGGTTCAGAGCTGCATCCGTCAGGGGACACCAACAGCAGGTGTGTCATAATGCACTCGCGCCCTCCCGTCCTTCCTACAGAGTCTTAGAATGAGGTCCCCTCTGCACGAGAGGTCGTGCAGGGCCAGGCTTCCCAGCCTCCAGTGGGAGACGTATCCACCTGATCCGGCCAACTCTCACCTAATCACGACAAGCAAAGTAAGATCCAGGTTGGAAATTGCTACCATTTGTGCTTCTATTTAAAAAAGGTGGTGCCTTGCTGGGTTTGGAAAAAGAAAACCATGAGAGGCTGTAAGAACTAGCCAGAGGCTCTGGATGTCTGCCTCCCCCACCGCCCCCCCGGGGCCAGCTGAGATGGGGGCCGACCTGAGCCTTCTGCAGGGGCGCCATGCGACAGCACAGCACAGCGCTGCAGTTACGACAGATCTCCAGGAAGAGCTCCCGGTAGTTGCCGCAGCTCCCGTCCTCACGGGGCTTCATGATCAGGGACAGCGCCGCTCCGTCAATGATCAAACCGTAGTCCTGCATGTCGGCTGAGAGTCTGTTCAATTATACAAATCAGAGACGTGACTCAGGAGCGAAGTGCACGGACTTTAGAAGACTATCATTGTTTTTCGGATATGTGCAGATGTTATAAACTGATTATCAAGGGATTAAGAAACTGGTATTCCTTGTTTTATCAACACAGTCTTTAGAGCACGGACAGAACGCCCTCGACCACATGTTAAAACTGAGGTTTAATTAACGTTCTCCTGCTACCGAGGCAAAGCAAACACCGAGCTCTAGCTGCAGTTTCGTGTGCACACTCCGCTACTTTGGCAAAGCCGACCGAGAGCGTGTATCCTGCGGCCTGCAGAGGTCAGTCTTTATTCCCGAGCCCCGGCCACGGTGGCCAGCCTCAGGCTGCAGCCCTGCCGCGAACCCCTCCTGGGCATCCTGCCTGGAGGACGTGAGTTGGAAAGAAGACGGTCAGAGTACGTCTTTCTGCTGGGTTTCAAAGTTACAAGAACATCCCTGATCCCCCAGAGGAGTCCTGCAGATCAGGTGAAGGGAAACATCCTTGCACTACTTATGAATAATTCAACGTTTGCATATGATGAGAGAGCTGCTTTTGCATTATGACATTAATGAAAATCTAAAACGATTCCCATGAAATCTTAACCTTCAATCATGGATCTGATACCAGCAAGGACAGCATTGATAAAATGTGAATATACTGCTGAATGTTCTTGGAAAAAACAACTCTTGGGCATATCCTGACAAATAAGCATGAATTATTAATATTTCTCTCTCCACTCTGACAGATACCCTGAGGAATCCACGATACAGCCCGAGTGCCTTATAAGCAGATGAAAATGATCTCATTCCCAATATTTTATAAATCAATCTGCATCCTTAAGCAGCATTTAAAAGTGAACACACACACACACACACCTCTTCTGCAAAAAAACACACCACAGTTGCTACAAAGAAACAGCCCTGGCGCGTCCCGCTGGAGCTGCTAGGACCCCCGGGGATGGACCTGCACCATCCACAGGGGTGCCGAGGCTGCGTGGCCCTCCCGTTGCAGGAGAGGGGCGCTGCCTACCCTGAGAAGTTGTCCCTGGTTAGGCTCCCGCTGTGGCGCAGGACGGTCTTGCTCAGCTCAAACAGGACGTCGTGTAGACTCTGCTCCTCGATCTTCTTGGTGGTGAGCTCGAGCAACTGCGTGTTCCTCCTGAACAGCTTGCAGGCGTAGCAGGTGGCGGCTGCCGTCTCCATCTTGTCCCCGGTGAGAACCCAGACTTTGATCCCGGCCTTCTGCAGGGCTTCTATGGTATCGGCAGCTTTCTCCTGGAGCCTGAGCAAAGCAGAAACGAGAACACAGGCCTGAGTGTGGCATGGGAGAAGACAAGAATTCTCAAAATTTGTAACCTAGGAAACTATTTCCGTTCCCCCAAGCTAAAAAAAAACCACACCGCTAGCTCGTGATATTATCATGAGGTACCCGAAGCTGCTTTTATACTTATGTATTAACTTTTTACAGGAAAGCACTTCCTAATTCCAAGCACAGAAACACCCATGATGTTAAGCAGTGAAGCATCGATCTTGCATAATTCGGTAAGCACGCGGTGCTCTGTCTAGCTGGGGCTCCCCCACTTGCAGAGGATTTTAGGCAATGACAAGAAGGACCATAACCGCCAAAAAAGTCTTAACCAGGGGAAAATGGAACCAGGAAAAGAGGTAGTCAGTAGTATTCACTGCCTTTTCTTTGGCAATAACTGTTGTAATTCTGCCACTTACCACACTGGAGCCCAGATACCTCTGAATATGGTAAAATCCCAAGAAAGCCAGCAGGTTCCACGGCTGGCTAGCGTGCAGCACGAGCTGGGCACGTGTCAGATGCCATGGGAAGCATTCTGCCTGCGATGAATCCCCTCCACCAGAGCTCATGGGGTGAGCCTCCGTTAGCAACCCTGTGCTAGGTGCGGAAAACCCAGGGCTCATGGGCCGGACAGACTCGTGCAAGGATGGGCGGCTCACACACTGGTCAGGCCGCCGCGCTGTGCGTGGACATCTGCCTCATTTGGGACCTGCCATTCTTTCTAGGTTTTAGCGTCTGGGCTTTCAACAGCTGTGTGAAGTAATGTGCCATGTCCCTGCCCAGCACTGACGGGATGGGATCCTAACTGGGGTGACCCAATGAGACTCGGCAAGCTTCCTTGGCAAAGCCTTGTGCTCACGTGACCTCAGCATTCCAGGGACATGGAAAACATCTCTAATTTCATCAGTTTTTTTGAAAACGGAAACTGAGGACCTGAAAGGTCATTCTGCGGAGACGTTGGTCAGGGATTTTAGGGAAATGATTTGTGACTGAATATCATCACTTCAAAGCTGCTGGCCCCCAACTGTCCCTGGGCACCTACTCTGTTTTCGAGGTCCCAACTCCCCACTGAGTTGATCTGCTCCCTCGGCCCTCATGAGGGTGTGCAGACTCAGTTCCCCCATCCAGACTCACCTCTCCCTAACCTCCTTCGAGGACCGTCCCACTCTTCCCCAGGCAAACGCACCCCAATGCATGTCCCCCTCCCTCCTAGCACAGCAGACCCTCGGTGGTGTCATGTTCTAAAGCCTGTCCTGAGCACAAGCTACCCCCACCCCGTGTTGGTGCCTGGACCCCCGCCTGAGTGATGGGAGGGGCTTAAGTCACCAAACTGAAGTCAAACACGTCACCCGACACCTTACTGAAATTGGGAAGCTGTGGAATGCTTGTTAAAGACACCGGAAAACTAGGATTCCAGTAAGGACTTAAACATCGGGCCCACTTACACCTTAAAGACTTTGAACCTTTACGGGAAATAAACTTTCAGTAAATGCCCTCACGTTTCTACTTCATTCTGTTAAATTGGGGCATTTTTTCTTTTCCTTTCCGTCCACGGTCTCGAGTCGCAACAGTGACACGCCCGCGTCTCAGTGTGCTAGGCCTGAACTCACGTCCAGCCTCATCGCAGAATGGCGGTAGATGGGCAGCTCCGTCCTCGGAGCACGGGAAGACACTGGCTTGGTAATCTTACCAGTGGTTAGTCATGGTTTTTGCAACATTCTACTTCACAGTTTTACATTTCTTCAAGGAGAAATGAGAAATACACCTGAGTACATTCACATCTAAAACGTTACGCTTGGACTTGGAAAGGGCTAGTGACAAATTTAGGAACAGAATTAATTATGACTGAACTCTACAGAATGATTTAAAAATGACCGTCTCTCTTGACTACTGATGACACGGTGTGAATGTGCCAACCGTTCTGGTCTGTCTGGCAAAGCGTGAATGTCAGGTCTTTATCCACGGAAAGTCAAACACCGTCCAGGCACGACCTCCTGGTGATGCCACCCCGAGGCCAGTCTCGTCCTGCTGCGGACGCATATCCACGTGAGGACATGAGGTGCCACGGCCAGTCCCCCGGGCACCCCACGGGCTCCGCGGCCTCAGAGCGCCACCTCCTACTTCTGAAGCTGGGCGTGGCGCGTACGTCACCTGTCCTCCACAGCCGTGGCACCGAGCAGGATGAGGTCCTTCTCTACTTGCTCGTAGGCCTCCGCTAGCTTCCTCTCTCGGTCCTGAAGAGCCACTTTGGCGGCCTGCAGCAGTGCACAAACACCTTCGTATTCTTCCGGAACAAGCCTTTTGTAGGCAACGCACAAGGTTCGAAGTCCCTCCTGCAGGAAACAGCACAGCGCTTAATGTGAATTCAAGTGTCACTCTGCTGGAATTTTATCTTTCAAGAGCTTTCCCAATATCCCCTCTCGCTAATCAGAAGGACTAACTACAGAATTGTAAGTCAATGAGCCCTCAAGGTGATGAGTCATTATATCTGAATTATTTATATCCACGTTCAATATAGACAATCCTTATAGATTACAAAATTTCACACAGGTAAGCATGGGAATACAAATCGGAGCCGTGAAAACATAAGACTTCGTTCTTTTAGGCTGACGAATAAAGAGTTAAGCTTTTTTGGGGGTAATAATTTAAGATTTTATTGTAAATATCAAGTGATATTTCTAAAGTAATACTTTTTACATGGAGAAATGGTAATACGGTTTGGTCTTCCTTAGCAACCACTGAAGGAAATTACTCAGTTGTTTATCAAACCTACTGGGTCCACAGGACAGAGAAATAAGAATCCAAGAACAGTGGATTTACTGTGATCATAACTCCGGTGACACAGAGAACACGTGCCACCAGTGAGCGAGACACCGTCAGGTGCCCGAGGGCCACACACGGAGCGCTTCGATCCCATCAATAGAAGTTTCCTTCCCGTCAAGACGAAGCAAACCATCACAATGGTCTGACTGATGCTCTAAGGACGACTTCCCTTCTGTCTTCCCTGACTCCATGAATCCTAGGAAAAGAGCCAGAATCCTCCTATATAGTCAGTCCAAATTCTGGGAGAATCCTGGTTTGTAAGATTTTAAAAAGATTTTCCAGTATAGGAGTTTAAATTTTCCACAAGTGCCAGAAAACCCTTCGCATTTCTCACGATTCCTCAGACCTCCAAATGCGGCTGAAGGACACAATCACAGTGCGGCTAATCTCTCCTATTGTCCCAGTTCTTCAAAGAGTTGGCACGAATGGTAAGCAAAGCTTTCAGAAATAAAAAAAAAGTTTGTTTTTAAAAGTGGATATGGGATTTCTGCTTGTGGAGACAGGGAGTAGACACTTATTCCTGATTCCTCCGAAGTACTACCCAGACCCCAAACACTGTATATAAAACAACACCGATGTACAAACAAAGCCGGACAGATACACCACAAGAAAAGAAAGCTAAAGAACAATATCCCTTCCAAATACAGATGCAAAAATCCTCAGCAAAGTACCAGCAAACTGAATCTAAGAGCATATATGAAGGATTATGCACTAGGACTGAGTGGACTTCTCCCAGGGAGGCAAGGATGATTCAGTAAGGGAAGATCAGTCCAGGTAATTCATGAGAGCAGCAGAATGAAGGAAAAGGCCCCCATAATCATCTCAGTTGATGCAGAAAAAGCATCTCACAAAATCCAACATCTTTTCATAATAAAAACCACTCCATAAACTAGGAATAGAAGGGAATTTCTCCAGTACTGCAGAGACATTAATGAAAACCCCACATACTGTGAAATGCTGGAAGACAGAAAGCTTTGCCCCTAAATCAGGAACAAGACCAGGATGCCCACTTTGGCCACTTGTATCCAGCACAGCCTTGGAATTCCTAACCAGAGCAACTAAGCAAGAAAAGAAAAGGCATCCAAATTGTAAAGGAAGAGCTAATGTCACCTCTGTTCACAGATACGATGAAAACCCTGAAGATTCCACAGAAAAACACTGGAACTGACAAATTCAGGAAATGGTCGAAATACAAAGTCAACATATAAAAATCAGTTGCATTAAGAAGGTAAAAGATTTGCAGACTGGAAACTACAGTACGTTGCCAGGAGAAGTTACAGAAGACCGAGGGGAACAAAGCCCCGACAGTCCTAACGACTCTACCCAAAGCCATCCACGGAGTGGGTGCAAACCCCTAGCAACAGCCTGATGGCTAAACACAGCCCAACACTTGTGCGGCATCTCAAAGTTCTGAGATCAGCCAACAGTTTTGTAAAAGAACAACAAAGTTGAAAGACCCACACTTCCTGATTTCAAAACTTACTGGAAAGGGACAGTCATCAAAACTGCTGCTGGCAATAAGACAGAGAACAATGGAGAAGAATGGAGCCTCCCGTGCATGCGGGGGATTTTCGACATGGGCGCCAGGACCATTCAACAGGGAAGGGCGTCTAACCCACAAACGGTGCTGGGAAGACTACACAACCACCTTGGAAAGAATGAGGTTGGACCCTTCCTCAAGCCACTTACAAGATTAACTCAGAATCGATCACAGCCTCCATGTAAGAGCTAACACCAGGAAACTCTTGGGAAAAAAACACAGGAAAATCTTCATGACCTTGGGTTAGGAATGTGACAGTAAATACACGAAATACCCAGGAGAGGTTAAGTATGGGGGGATGGAAGGCAGAATAGAGGTTAGCAGGGGCTGGGGGAGCATGGAAGGGGCAGATTTTGCTTTGTGGGTACGGTTTCTATTTGGGGTGATGGCTGTTACTTGATGTCAATGAATCACAAGCTGACGACAGCTGCCTGGCAGATTTTATGTTCTGTGTATTAACCACAACAAGAAATGGATCACAGATTTAAACATAAAACATACAAGTATAAAACATAGAGGAAAACACAGAAGAGAGCACTCGGTACCTAAAGTGATAAAGAACTTAGGCATGACACCAAAGTGGGACACGCAAAGGAAAATGGACAGGACAGACGTCCTCCCAATTAAAAACGTTTGCTCTGCAAAATACCCTGTTGAGAGAACGAAAGAAGCTGGAAATGGAAGGAACTATTTGTGAATTACAAATATGATGAAGAATTAACATCTTAAACTTTTAAAGAACTATAAAATTCAACCTAAAAATAAAACAAAAAAATCCCACCAAACGATCCTCTTAGAAAGTGGGCAAAACACAAGCAAGGACGTTTTGCTGCAGACGACCCGCACGGGAGCTCACTGGAGGCGGTGGCCACCGGCCTATGCGGGGCGCTCGCTGCAGATGGGAGACACGGCCCCTGAACAGTGCAGACACCAGAAAATGGGTGGGAGTTTCTTGAAAGACTAAATGCTCTCTTACATCATGTTCCTGGGCGTTCACCCCAGAGCAATGAAAATTTATGTCCACACCACCTGGACATGAATTACATGCAGGTTTATTTCTGGCGGCTTCACACTGGAAACAACCCCAACGTCTTCCCACAGAAGGACGAGAAGGTGGTATGTCCACACCGTGCACGCTGCTCGGCTTGAAGAGGAACCAATGTTGGCCCCTCCGTACTGTCACATTTCCATCGCACTCTTGAAATGACAAGCGCCTGCAGAAGGCAGACGGGCATGGTGGGCAGGGCCGGGTGGGCCGGGAGCAGGGTTGGGAGCAGGGACAGGAGCGGGCAGCTCGGCTCTGCACCTCCATGCAGGGGGGCCAGGATGCCACACAAGTGACACGGTGACAGACTGCAGTGTGGACCAACACCTGCTCCCAGGCTTCGATGTGCACTCCACGTGGGGAAGATGCGAGGAGATGCGGTCACCCCTCTGCATGATCCTTACAGCTTCCTGAGACTCCACAACCGTCTCCACGTACAGGTGTCTCTGCTCAGGCCTGCAGAGTTGGGGGGTTCCTGGC
Source organism: Neomonachus schauinslandi (assembly GCF_002201575.2). NCBI lineage: Eukaryota > Metazoa > Chordata > Mammalia > Carnivora > Phocidae > Neomonachus > Neomonachus schauinslandi. Next base: position 1,104,163 of record NC_058405.1, read on the forward strand.
ACGGGGACTGCAGCAGCCCCTCGAGCGTCTGCAGAGGACCGGTGGGCGCGTGAGGGGCTCCCCAGGCCGGAGACAGACCTTCAGGAGGGAGAGGGGATGGTGCCGTCCCAAGAGCCAGGCTGGAGACCCCGCAGTTCACAGGGGCTTCCCCTCTGCACGGGGGAGGAACTTGCTCCACTCGAGCGACGTCCTGGACCCACCTCACATGCCATAAAGCCGCCCTCTGAACAGAACAATGGCTTCGGGAACCAAGCCATGCCCGATGGGAACAGAGGGCTCCCCTGCAGCCAACAGGGCGGTGTCCTCAGGCCGCCCCGTGAAAGGCCAGCAGCACGCACGTGGGCACAGAGCGTTACCGACAGCGAGGACACAACCCCAGCTGAGGCGGACGCAGACCCGGCACAAGGGCAGAACTGGTGCAGAAACATGTCAAGCGGCCACCTTGTTATGCGCGACCGAAAGTTAAATACACACACGCAGCTGAGAGAAATCCCCCATTGTCTGAGATGGGATGGGCTCGGCAACGACTTGTAGCCCAGAAAACATGGCTCGCGAGAGGAGGGGGTGTGAAGACAGGGCGACAGAAAGTCCCCAAAACGAAATTGAAAACGCTACGACCAAGCACCGTATCCCACGGGGCACTGGGGTTCCTGGAAAGGTGGGGGCAGAAAAAATATCGGAAGACATCCTGGCTGAAAACTCCCCGGCTTGATTAAAAAAACCATAAACCCCCAAACCCAAGAGGCCCAAGCAGCCTGAGCAGGCGTGAAGGGGCCGCGCCAGAGCCCACCCCGACTGACAGCCCGAACGCTGCCCCCGAAGATGGCCACGGGATGCAGACAGAGAACAAAGACAGCCGGCCCCTCAAGCAAAAAGAAACGCGAGTCCGTCCTGGCTGTTTCTGCAATGGCCGCACTCGGAGACAAGCCCCAGGTGCGCCAAGAGAGCGTTCCTGCACCGGCCGCCGAGCAGCCACGCATGGTGGTGGCGCGCAGAACACGTGTGCGGACGCCCCGACGCGCCCTGGCACGATCTCCAGCACCACCGCGGAGCGCCATTCCCCTCCCCTCCCCCACCGCGGAGCGCCGTCTCCCCCCTCCCCCCGCGGAGCGCCATCCGCCCCCCCCATGGAGCGCCATTCCCCTCCCCTCCCCCACCGCGTCTCCCCCCCTCCCCCCGCGGAGCGCCGTCCGTCCTGGGAGCTGCTCTGAAAGAGGGCAAGAGACGCGGGGACCAAACACCTGGCGCAAACTTTAGCGCCAAAGGCAAGGTTATTAGAAAGCATGGAGAAGAGAGTTTAAAACCGGTTATGGCCGTTAAGGGGCCTCAGGACTGGGAAGCCACGCCGCGCGCCCCCAGTGTGCAGGTGAGGGTGGGTGCCAGCATCATTCCCCATGAGGAAACGCCGTCTCTGGTGCGCACGCAGCAGCTGTTCTCAGGGAACACACGGCGTCTGGTGTGGGTCCCCGTCCCCAAGAGAAAGGGGGCGATGGAGACCCCAGGGCGGCGGGGAGCATCCTCTCAGCATCCTGGGCGCAGGCCCTGGGGTCCGGGCGGTGACCGGGCAGTGGCCAGGGTCTGCGCGGACGGTAGACAGGACTGTGGCCTGTGCCACGGGTGTGGTGACCAGCGCGGCTGGCGTCCCATCCGTCCGTGGCGCAACAAGGCCGCCCGTCGTTTCAGACCCAGTGCTGGACTGACTCGCAGGTGGGGCTGCCCCCTCGGGGAGGACCTGGCGCACCGAGTATCAACACTCAGCACCCAGAGACAGCGTCACGTGCGCGTGTGCCCTTCGGCGCTTCACAGAAGCCCTCCCTTCCGTCAACGGGACCCTCGCCTCTGTGGGCAGCAGGCTGAGTGACCCCGACCCTCCCACACACCAGGGCTCAATCATCTGTGCCTCCTCCGGGGTCGCTGCTGACTCGCGGCATCAGGGCAGTGCCTCCCTCGGCCAGCAGGTGTCAACAGGCACCCGCACAGGGACCCGAAGCCAGGGCCCGCCCCACCCGCCACACACAGCCCCCGCACACCCCGCCCCACCCCCCCACAGCCCCC
>NC_058405.1:1106317-1140103 GCF_002201575.2 Neomonachus schauinslandi
CCCCCGCACACCCCGCCCCCACCCCGCACACAACCCCGGCACACACAACCCGCGCACACCCCACCAGGTGTGAGCGCGGAGTAGCTGCGCAGGGGGCGCGGCACTCAGTCCGCCTGATGCCGTGAGTCCGCTCGCGGTTCGCACCGACGCTCCCGTGAGCGCCGCGGGCTGACTCAGGCCGTTCATTCGGTAAGTGAAAGCGCGGCTGAAGATTCCCAACCCGCCTTCCAAGACTCCCTTGGCCAACACCCCTTGGTTTACAACCAGTTACGCATGAAATTCTGTGGTTTGCAGCAGCGGGGAGGAGGCTGTGAGGGGCCACCGTCCCTGGCTTAGGTCTGGTGTGGAGGGTGGGAGGACGGGGGTCAGGCAGGCACGCGCCCCCCTGCACCCGCGGCGCACCTGCCGGGGGGGTGGGGGGGGGCTGGCGCCCGGGGGGGGGCTGGCGCCCAGGCGAGCGGACCAGCCGCGCGGCGCTGCTGGAGGTGTGGGGCAGGCGGGTGACGCCCTCAGCCCGAGACGTGGGGGGGAGCACGCAGGGGAAGCGGCCATGGAAAGTGGCTTCTCGATGAAGAAGCGAATCACCAGAAATCCCTCGGGACCCTGACACAATCACCACAGACGTGCCTATAATTCGGACCCCACAACCACCAGCAGCACCCCCCACCCCACAGCGAAAGCTCGCAGCAGTCGAGTTGGGGCGTGTCAGCGGCACCGCCCGTGTGGCATCCACGGGGCTCCTCTTCACGTGGGGCGCATGTGGCCGTCAGAGTGCGTCCCTCAGGGGACAGCACAGGGCGCTGTGGCCAGGCCGCCCTCCCCGCGTGGGACTCGCGAGCCGCCCCCCGCCCCATCTCACCACTGCATTGCGCTCCACTCTGGCCCGGATCTGGTCGACTTTGCCTTCTATCACCCGGGGAAATATTGAAGAATCTGCTCCTTTGCAGAACAGATAGATTTCTCCTATAAAGTGAGGGAAACAAAGATATTTAATCATACTAGAGGGAACACTAGATTATTCTTCACATTGTGCTTTTATGAAGAAACAGAAACAGGAACACCAGCGCTGAGACCGTCATAGGGATTTCCTGAGACCTGTTACCACGTGCAGTCAGGAGAAAGTTAAATCGTCCTTCCCGTGGCCTCAAAGCTCACGGGGAGTTGAGGACCAGGAAGAAGCCCAGCGTCACCACTGCTGGGTGGCCCCCGGGGGGGCGGTAAGCACACGGGGGCGTGGCCGGCCTACACGCAGCCCCACGCAGAGATGCTGCAGCTGGGTGTCCATCCTTTGCACTAACAAGACCCACGGGACGCCTGTTGTGCAATGTCCCCCACACCTCAAGTCATATCCTGACGGCTTCGCACGAGCTTGTGTGGCAGACACATGCTTCCCCCCGAGATAAAACAATTCTCTCTTCCAGGTAAGCAGGGAACTCCAGCCAAGACCAAGAGGCGAGAACAAGACAGAAGACACCAGCTCTGGTCAAGAGGCCCCCGCTCCTGGAGGCTCCTCTCCCAGCCACGAATCTCTGGGCCCGGAAAGTCATGTGGCACTTCACCGGGCCGGCTTTGTGTGTGCACGGCTGCTGGACGAGTGGGACAAGGGACGAGTGTGCCTGGACAAGGGCGCCTGAACTCCGCGGCGGCGTCCGGAGCCCCACTGACCCCAGAAGGGACTCACTCCTGCGGCACACAGCGCGACATCCAAAACAGCACAACTGATGCTCACAAATGTCCTGAGACTAAACCAAGGCTCAGGTCAACCTACGGCCAGAAAGGATGGCGTCTAGTGATGTCCAGGCCGCCAGCACATGGGGCTGGGCTGGGGCCCCGCAGGGCAGGGCGCCCAATCCCTGCAGGCCCGCCAACTGTGTGGGTTTGTGGCCCGGATTCTGGTCACGAGCCGTGAAGACTGGAGGCTGGGCTGGCCCCACAACCAGCCTGGGGCAGAGCCCACTCCTGACTCCAGATCTCTCTTCTTCAGATGTGGTTTTACAGCCAGAAGGGCAGTCGAGACGACTTCATGAAAAATCATGAGGATTTACGGTAATGGCTTGTCACTGTCTCAACCTGTCACTCCCTCACACACGCTCCAGGTGGGACGTGTTCGGCCCTGGGACTTGGTTACGGACAGCCTCTGACATAAAAATATCCGGAGTGTGAATCAAACTTCACTCTGCAAAAGACAAGAGCCGCTCTGTGGATCTTTGGAGGTTGCTCTTCCAGTTCTGTCAAGAGGCCAGTCAGCAGAGGAACGCCCGCACGGGCGCCACCCGCCACCCAGTGAGCTGTGGCCACAGGGCCTTGTGGTCTCCTGTACCCACCAGGCTGGAAACCAGAGCAATTAGCCTCATCTCCAGGGGTGCATTACCACTTGAAGAACAACCTGTTTAATTAATTATTCAAACTTCTCTTGAAATTAATTGGTGCCGTGGCTGGTTCAGATGCCACGTGGTCTGTCCCGGTAAGCCTGCAGCGCTGCAGGGGAACCCCTGGGAACGGGCAGACGCCTCCCCACGGAAGGGGCCCTGGACCGGCCTGACTGCCATGGACATGATTCCTAACGTGACCGCGCTCCTTCTGCAGCCCCACGAAGCCCTTCTGCGGGAAGGTGGCGGTCACTTCCCAGGGTTCCGCCCTGTGGGCGCCCAGCCCCACAGAAAGCACAGAGGGGGCGGGAGTTGGTGAGTAACGGTGGCGCGGTCACGCCTCCGGCTCGTGAACCGTCTCCCAGACGTGACCCAGCTGCAAGGCGGCGCATCCATCCCCACAGGGAATGCCACGTGGCGAAGGGCCAGTGAGGTCAAGTTCCAATTCGATGACCTTCTTCCGGGGCCCTGAGTGGCTTCAACCCTGGGGAGGGAGCGTGGACTGCGCGGTGGAGCCGCCCGCCCCCACACGCCCGAGCACAGCTGGGTGTGTTCTTCAACATTCTGGGTGACTGTTTCCCACGACCTGCTGACCGAGTGGCAGAACATCTCCAGTGTTACAGGCAGCGTTTACGCTGTTATGTCCCGAGACACTCGGTGCAGGTCTCACTGGCTGGGCCACGCCAGTCTGCCACGCTGATGACAGGCTCAGGGGTGAGGGGACCACACAGGGAGAGCACCCAGAGCGGCCATGTGCCTTCCCCAGGCTTGTTGTGCAGCACCCCGGAAAGTGACTCACAGGGTTCTGCCGAAAGATGCACCCCCAACCTCACATCGTCCTCTGCGGCCTGAGGAGGAAGACAAGCCGTTGCCGGCCCCCCCAGAACCCCATCACAAGGCTCCTGCTTAAGGACATCGACCGCCTTTGCCTCCTGTTGTAACAAAGGACACTGGTGACACAAAATCCCCAGCGTGCCTTCAGTCACTACGTCAGGCTCAGTCTGTTTGGTTTCAGGATGGTGGCTGTATTTGGTTGCTTACCAGGCAACCTTCCAAAGACATAAACACAGCCTGGTGTTGCCTAAGAAACAAAAAGGAATAAGATCCCACATCTTTTGCTGAGAGGCCATTTTGAAATTGCGACCGCATTAAGTAAATTGAACTGAGCGGTATTGATTCGGTGCTCAGGAGCAGCGCAGGAGTGCCCGCACGCTGAGAACAGTCTAGCTTCTGTATCCAGGATGCTTATGGTCTGGCCAGGTCAGAAGACAGACGAACAGCTCACCTGATTGACGCAGCCAGAAGGCTCCCTACCAGGTGGCTGCTGAGCTACCCTCGGAAAAGTGCAAACCAGCAAGAGGCCCTCCAGGTGGAACCGTCCCAACAGGTAGAGGGCCTCCAGATGGAAAAGTCCTTCCAGGTGGAAATGCCCCACCAGGTAGAGGGCCTCCAGGTGGAAAAGTCCCTCCAGGTAGAGGGCCTCCAGGTGGAAAAGTCCCTCCAGGTAGAGGACCTCCGGGTGGAAAAGTCCTTCCAGGCAGAGGGCCTCCAGGTAGAAAAATCCCACCAAGTAGAGAGCTCCAGGTAGAAACATGCACATTTGGGGTTGGCCTGGGGTGGAAAGCTGGGAAGGCAGCTCAGGGCATCAGTGCTAGGCACCGGAGAAGTCTGCCTGACACAGCAGGTGCCTCAGGGCACCGGCAGGATCTTTAGGATGGACGTGGCGGCAGGAGACTGGAAGGCTGCGGGTGGGTGACATTAGGCTGCTGTGTGTGGCGGCTGCAGGGAGGGAGGGGAGACCCTGCAGGACCTGCCAGTCAAGCGGGACCCACAGGGGCTGCACCTGCGCCAGGTGCGATGCTGAGGAGCCCTGTGACCTGTGGTGGGCTCACCTCGTTTTTTTTACAGAGAACGAATGGTTAGATTCTAAAGCTCCTATAGAATGCAAGCATGAGAATACAACCACCACAACATATAATTCAAAAAATCAAAGGAAAAAGACATTCCTACCTGTAGCAGATTTTACAATCACACTCATTCTCCTTCTTACTGAGTCAAAACTCAAAATTTCCAGCAATTCAAACCTGAAAAAGAGATCAAAAATTGCTTTTATTACCTATCTGGCTCTTGAAGTCCTGGAGCTGGGGAAGCACAGCACTTCCCGGGGCAGAGCGTCTGGGGTGTCCTGTGCCCTGTCCTCATGCCCGCCCCGTCGGGATGCACGGGGCAGGGACTGTGCTCCTGGCGGCTGGGAGGAGGGGGAGGCTGAGGCCAGGTTCCCGCGGGCTCAACCCCGGCCCAAGGTGCCCTGGGAGTCTGTCCACCACACCACCTGCACATTCACGTCCCTGAGTTCTGAACACGGACTCACAGGCCTATCAGAGCTGGCAATCCTGGCAATACACCAGCGTCCTTGAAGTTCATAAAAATCATTTAAGCGAAGAAAACCGATACGCAGGCGGCTCGCACGGTCATTATCAAAGACCATGATTTCTGCTGGCATTTGGAGTACTGACGGTAGTTCAGCCACCCCGACAGACGCCCCCAGAAACTCCTCGGGGTCCAGAGACCCCAGCTGCGGCTCAGGGGGGCGGTGAGCCTCACGGTGCCAGCCGGCTTGCAAGCTGGAGGGGGGCCCGTGCCCCGCTGGGCAGCACCCCGAGGGTGTCCTCCCCTCCGCGGGAGCCCACCTGTCGCCTCGGGTGGAGCCCGGAGCCCGACAGCAGGCGGGGCTCTGCCCTCCGCAGGTGGTCGCGCAGCTCCCGGAGCCGCCAGCGCCCCAGGGACAGCGCCACCGCGCTGACCCAGGACCGGCAGCCAGTTCCAGTCGGGGCTCGCCACCCCTGCCGACGCAGGATCCACGTTTCTTAAGGAAACGTTAAAATCCAGGGGTTTTTGCGGCCACAACCACCAAGCCTGACGTTCTCTGTCACCTGTCTTTGCCTGTACCCGTTATCGCAAGTTTATTTAGAAAGGAGAGCCGGAGCTCCGAGCCAAGACTCAAGATATGCCCTCCGTCTCTGGGACCAGCCGTCTCTGACGGACACGGTCACGACACTGAACACGTGTGGTTCCTGGAGACAGACGGGAGCCATGAGCATCAGAGCGGCTCGGACTGACTGCAGGGCGTCTGGAGACTGGGGAGTGCGGCATCGTGGGGCCACTCAGCACAGACACCCCAGACGCTGCAGGGACGCCCAGAGCCTCATCTGGGACGGCTCTGAGCGAGCGCTCCCGGGGGTGCCACACCGCCCAGCCTGCGGGCGACGCTCCGGGGCCGTCACAGAGGAAGGGGAGGAAGGCATGGGAGCGGGACAGGGGCCTGGGGTTTCCCCACGAAGACCACGGTGAGCAAGAGTCTTTCCACCTGGCATAAACGTGCAGTGCGCTCACCTTTCCACGTCGTTCTCCCTATTTAAGATCTCCATGTAGTTGTCCTTCAGCCGCAGGTACGTGAAGCCAAGTCTGCAAAGAGGAGGGCAAGTCGGAGCTCAATTTCTAGTTCTGATGCTCCTCCTTCAGACATTTAAGTCTGGGGAAAGCTTTCTTGTCAAGAAAAATAACTGTGGTAAAACAGAGCTTGCGAGCTGAATTACATACTAAGGAGATTAAAATAGTGATTTATTCACCGGCTCAAGAAACTCTCCCAGAGTGAACAGAATTTCTGACCTATCCCGCCCTCGGACTGGTAAGCGTCAGCGGGTTCCAGAAGGACAAGGGCGGGTCTGTGGACTGGCCCCTGTAGGGACCCCTTCTTGCTTACTGAGCAGTGGGGCTCTTAGCCAGGGTTGCCGTGTCACAATTACAAGGACCCTGAGAGACTGTCAAGTCTCCAGGACAACCCTCTCATTGTACTGATCCGGGAACCATGATCCAGCGCCAGCAGCCAGTCAAAAAACGTCCGCAGAGCGTGGACCACGTAACCCCCGCTCCTCCACCAGCACACCCGGTGTTGTGGTGCGGAGACAAGGGCGTGGCTCCTGGACGCCAGGAGCTCAGAGATGGGGAGGTGGATGCGTCATCCCCACACAGCTGTGGCCACGATGATGCAAGGGGGCCGTGGGACCGTGGGGACAGGGTGTCCACTCGCCCCAGCTCGAGCTGACAGGCTTCCTGGAGGTGAGTCTACCGTGGCTGGCAGGCACAGCCCGTCCTAAATTCTGATATGTGGTGCACTTCTGAGCGCTCGTTAGGACTGACAAAGACGACTTGCCGTAAAGTGCATCTAAGATTGTCTGCATCTTTAACAGAATTGAGGAGAACCGCCCATTTAAGACCGCGATAAAGAGAATCCACAGCCAGGCATTTACTCCAGACAGACATAAGCAATGCGCCTGAACAAGAATTTAGAACAGTCCTAAGAATGCTGGGCTTGAAAAAAGCATAGAGGACACGGAGAAACCCTGTCTGCAGAGATAAAAGACCTAAAAACTAGTCAGGCCGAAATAAAAAATGCTGTAACTGAGAAGCAGAAGCGACTGTACGTAATCACAGCGAGAGTGAGGAAGCAGAAGACGGAACAGGTGATACAGAAGACGGAATTCTGGAAAATGACGAAGCTGAAAAGACAGCGACGGAGTCCGGCAGCGGTAACGGCTGCTTCTCACGCCGGCAGCAGGCTGTGAGAAGCGGGAGGGACCCTCACCCGCCAGCACGGAGGTGGAGGACATGGGGCATGAAGCCTCCACCTGCCCGCCCACCCTGCAGCAAGGTCCCGGCACAGGGTGTGAGCGGGAGGGACCCTCACCCGCCAGCACGGAGGTGGAGGACACGGGGCATGAAGCCTCCACCTGCCCGCCCACCCTGCAGCAAGGTCCCGGCACAGGGTGTGAGCGGGAGGGACCCTCACCCGCCAGCACGGAGGTGGAGGACACGGGGCATGAAGCCTCCACCTGCCTGCCCACCCTGCAGCCAGGGTCCCGGCACAGGGCCACCCCGGGACGCTCCAGGGCCAGCCCACAGTCAGGGGAGACCATGTCGGCATGGCCCCTGCGAGCCACACCCACCCAGGGACCTACCTCTGGACACCCTCGACAAGGGCCACCTCGTCAGGAGAAGACGAGATGTACACACAGGATTTCCCCGAGTCTGGCGACTTCCTCGGGCCATCCGCGTCATCGTCATCCTTCACCTGGATGGTGTGGCACAGACACAGGGCCCGGAAAAACAGCTCTTCTCGCTCCTACACAAGCACGGCACAAAGCCCCCCAGATCTATGCCATATCAGCCTCAAGTACACAGAAAATACGCAGAAGACAGGGAACAATGAAACAGCACATGCCGCCGTGGGCCTCAGGAGCCATGAATTAGGCTCGGGTCCGGTGCTCACGGGGAGGAGTGGAAGCGTGGCTTCTCTTCATTCTCCAGCACTTCTCAGCAGGGGAGGTGAGGACACCGGCTCAAGGTCAGAGGAGGTGAACTCGGCATCCGGGAGCCTGGATGCCCTGCGGGGGCCCTGACCACCTTCCCAGGGGCGCTGGGGTGTGGCCGAGGCCCACGTGGGCCACAGACCACGGGCCCTCCCTCTGAGACTCTGCCCTGAAAGAGCAGTTTCCACATGGAAACCGTCTGAGGCAGACGTGGCAGGGGATACGGTGGTGCCTCGGTCCCTAGGGGATATCACGGCACCACCTGCCAAGGCGAGCTGCCCTGCGTCCCCAGGGGACCCTGCACAGGGCTCTGTGGTCACCAAGGTTTTAGGAATGATCTTCTCACTGACCATGTGACCATGGTGAGGGGTCACAGCACCTCCCGGAGATGCTGAGGTCTGGAGTCACAGGGCTTGGGCGTGTGTGCACGTGTGCCTGTGTGTACATGCGCGTGCATGCGAGCACATGGGCATGTGTCTATGTGTGCATGTGTGTACATACAATGCACATGTGAGCATATGGGACATGCATCTGTGTGTGCACACATATGAGGGTGTGTGTGCGTGCGCATACATGCTTGTGAGCATGACGAGCATTCGTGTACATGTTAGTGTGTGCACATGCGTGAGGATGTGTGCACATGGGATGGGCCTGTGTGCATGTGTGTATACATGCAATACACAGAGGAGTGGGGGCACGCCTGGGTGTGTGTGTGCACATGGGCGCACGTGTCCCTGTGTGTGCATACACATGTGCATACGTGCTTGAGCCAGAGTGTGCACACGCGTGTGAGCACAGACAATGGTGTGCACAGCCACTTTGCTCTCAGCCCACCACATGCCCTGACTTCCACACAGCCGTGACCGTGGACTCACGGGCAGGAAATGGTGGCGTGCCATGGTTCCCGACGCGGGTCGCCAGGGGATCCAGGGACATGGGGTGGCGCCGGTCTGCCTTGTGCTCAGGGACCTGGGGACAGCGTGGCGGTGATGGCCCCCAGGGAACACACATGCGGGGGTGCGTGGCCACCTACCCTGGCGCCAGCGCCCGGGGAGGAGTCGATCATGTCGATGCCAAAGGTGCCGGGGAGCACCTGCCCGTTGCACACGGCATGTGGCACGTACACGTGGCCCTCGATGCAGCACTCCTTGAACTCCATGTTGTTCTCCGTGAGCGTACCGGTTTTGTCCGTGAAGATGTACTCGACCTGCGGACACACAGTGCCGCTGCGTGGGGCTGGCCAGGGCTGCATGACCTTCTCAGAGAAGGAGCCACCCGCCGAATCAGAGCCCAGCGCAGCCTCGCTTCCTAACATCAACGTTCCCCACGGGAAGGGGCCTCTCCGGGCGGGCCCCCCACACCGCCGGGGCAGGCAGAACTGCACGTGGGCCGGCTCCCCAGCCTCCTCCAGCGTCTGCCAGGGCTGAGCGGTCCCGATCCAGACGCGTAGGAGGTGTAGGCGAGAGCTTCGTGCTCCCCAGAAAACGACGGTTTCCCTGTTGTCTCTCAGTCTACGGATAGAAGCACTGCGTGGAGCTGGTCTGCCGCTTCTCGGAAAGAGAGACTCGGGGCGGGGGGAGTCTTGAATCCTCTCTAACGAGAAAATCAAGGATACAGGGAGGATAAACCTGAACTTACTCTGCAAGGTCTGGGAGGTCAAAGCTCACAGTACCGTTTAGGACACAAGAATCAGAACAAAAGGGCAAAACAGATTTCAGACCGAAAACCATACCCAGTGTTAAGCTCTGCACTGGGCCCAATTCCAGTTATGTGTGCATCAGGAGTAACAGTGGAATTCTGGACGATGGAACAGCGGGAGGATGTCCCCACCAGCTGAAACCTGCCCGCTGCCCCCAACACGCGCCCTGGCGCACGCACAGGAGGCAGAGTGTAAGGGTCAAAGTGCAGGAGCGCAGGAAGCAGAAGAGACACACCGGCCAAGTGTTTCATGGTCTGCCTTCTTCACTTAGTCTCAGCAAGATGTTCTCTTTTGTCTTAATCCCTCTGCAGAAAATGCCTTTTCCCTGTGTGCCTGGTTCTACAAGTAAGCTCTGAGGACACAGCAGACGACCTGCAGTCCAAACGCTTGCTCAAAACACCACTGAGCCTCTCCCATGCTCTGGACAATTAGGAGCAGGGAGCCCGCGTGTGACAGGTCCCCGGCATGGTAGCTCTGTTGTTTGAAGTAACTGCCACCTGACTTTTTTCAGAGTGAGGATCAACAATAATAACGAACATCTCGGGAGGCCCCATCTTCTATTTTTTTTTTTTTTAAGATTTTATTTGAGAGAGAGAGAGAGAGCACGAGTGCACGAGTGGGGGAGGGTCAGAGGGAGAGGGAGAAGCAGACTCCGCACTGAGCAGGGAGCCCGACACAGGGCTCGATCCCAGGACCCCGAGATCATGACCTGAGCCGAAGGCAGATGCTTCACTGACTGAGCCACCCAGGCGCCCTGGAGGCCCGTCTTCTGAAACAACTTTCCACAAACCTCCAGAACGCTGGTGTTACAAGATAATTTGAGTCAAATTCACTGTACTAACCACTGCTCCACACTTTTCTTGTTACAGAAAGATGCTTTCCTCTAAGAATTTCTCAGGAAGACACAGCATGAGCTGTGTACTGTTGCCAAGGATGTGAAATATGCAGACGTAAAGCTATTCTAGTGCCGGGTGACCGAGTCGGGGTTCCTGTGCGGCTGTCTGGGAGCAGACGATAGCCCGCAGAGCGGCACGTGCCGGAGGGGCGCCCTGAAACCCGTGCTCATCAGTAAGCAAGTTCTCTCTCGGTAACAAGTACCCGTGACCCAAGGGGGTAAAGGCAGGGGTTCCCCAGCTGAGTCTGAGCGTCTGTTTACAGACTGACTCTCTGGGGTGGATTTCAGCTGCTAAAATGGCCCTGTTTGTGGGGTGCCTGGCTGGCGCAGGCAGTTAAGCATCCAATTCTTGATTTCACCTCAGGTCATGATCTCAAGGTCATGAGGTCGAGCCCCACGTCAGGCTCTATGCTCAGTGAGGCGTCTGCTGGAGGTTCTCTCCCTCTGCCCCTCCACCCCCCGTGTGCGCACGTTCTCTCCCTCAAATAAATAAAATCTTTAAAATGGCCCTGTTTGCAAAACTACTCCCCCAAATTTCTTACTTTTTTTTTTTTTTATTTAATAAATGAGTGAACTACTGTTTACCAAACGCTCTTCAGGAAAGGGTCAGGGCCAGAGCGGCAGCCTTTCCAGAGCTGGTGTCCCAGGGAAGCAGCACACCACAGCTCTGAGGCCCCACTCAGCACAGGACTGTGGTGGGGCAGGTATACGGAATCACGCCCATTTTACAGATTAAGACGCTCAGGTGCACAGAGCTTGGCCACCACTGTCAGCAAACAGCAGGGCTGCAATGAGGTGTCTGAAGTCTGCGATACACCAAGCCACTGGAATGCTGAGGTCTCACTTTGCTCATCTTCAAATCAAGGAAAACTGCTCACTCTGAGTTCAGAGAAGGAAATCTGGCCTAAGAGCTGAGTGCAATGCTTGTAAAGTAAGGACTCACCAAATTTACAGCATTAAAACCCAGAATGAGCACCACTTACCAAGGCCATGGGTGAGCTTGTAACAATCAGCTAACGCAGCTGATTCTGCATAAATCGTATACAGAAAAGCACTATCAATTGTCATATAAATAAAGTATAAAAAACGAACGTGCTGTTGTGTTTCATGAGTTGTGAGATGCATCCCTAGGAATGAATGAAAGTGGAAAACTTTTTCATTGGACCATCCGGATAATGTGCCCCCATGACAGGGATCATTTAGAATCCACATGCCTGGGAACAGAACACAGGGACGCGATCATCTGCAAATCTGGGAAGAGGATGCCGCAGGTACTGACCTGTCCTAATTCTTCATTTAAATCCGAGGTGTTGACCAGAGGCCCTTCTCCTGTGTCCTCGTCAAACATTTCTTCATCCCAGGTGATGAAATATGAGCCCAGGAACTTCTGCATCTCCACCGTGACGTACATGGACACGGGGATGATGTAGTTGAAGAGGACCATGAAGGCCAAGAAGTCCGTGAACGCCCTGAGGAACTGAGAGAGCACTGCGTGATTTCCCGCACCCCCTTGCCAGCATCTCAGAGTTCTGCTCGGATTGCACTGGTGGCCATTTATAAATACAGGCACTCTCTAAAGACAGGACACTGTGCTGGGTTCTAGAAGCGTTCATGCTGCACCCCTCATGAATTTACTGTGGGAGCCAATCCCTTTCCAGACCGTACAAGCAAATACCCAAATAAGACAGCAGCAACCAGGGTAAGGAGGCAATGGATACACCTTCCAAATCTCTATTACGAAGATGTCATCAGTCAAGACTTCACATTCTCCTGCCACATTTTCCTAACAACAGCCCACAGGGTGTCTCTGATCACTGCAAAGGGGGGCACGTTCCGTACCAGGTTCCTCTGTCTTTCTGACTCAGTTTTCTGATTATACCACGGCTCATCCCGGAACGGTTCGCTCTGCCACACGTACTTCAGGACGGTGTTTATCAGCGCTTTACTGATCAGAATGCAGAGGTACACAATGAGGAACACGTTCATGGATCTAAAACACAAGACAGAAACGATACTTAGTGATTGCTTGCTGAAGAACCTTTCTCACCCGTCAAGACAAACGTACCGTGAAGACACAGAGCAACGTGTTTTAAAGGAGCCCCCCACCATCTGCTGGCACAGTAAGAACGAGAACAGAAGCTCCATGTATCTGAGTTCCTCCCATGACCACAGGCGTGTGCTTCTAGGAGCCACAGGGAAAGTTTTAAAAACGGGAGAGCGGTGCACGCAGCCACACTGCTGACCACGTGGTCTGGGAGTCAATGACTTAGGACATCCAGAAGTCAAGTCTTCTGCCATGAAGTGTCAGCCAGGGAGTGCCAAATTTAGAGATTACCACCAGGGAAGGAGGGAGGGAAATGCCCTCTGAACTGGAAAATTACTGAATCCCTGGCCAATGTCTTAGCGGATCTTGTGAAGAAGGCCTGATTTTCCAGTATCTATTTCTGAAACCTATTCATCAGTGTAGACATCTAGAAACAAATCATTCTTGCTTATTGAGAGCCAAATCTCCATTTTCACATCTGGTACAGCTGTCAACGGACAGAGAGACCCATGATCGCGCTGAGAGCAACTTCCTGAGAGCAGGCAGAAGTGACCCTCACAGTCTTCCCAAAGATCCCCAAGCCAAGTCCCGCATAGCTCTGTATTAAGTAACTTATAACCACTTCAAGTCAGGGATACACATGAACAAAAGGCAAGTAAGACAAAATTCTGGGCCACGTTTTCTCACAAATTCAACTCTATACTTGGTTTATCATAGTACAGATTTTACCGTTTTGTGAAAAGAACACTGTTTTCTCTGTTCATGCTTTCCTCAGGAAACAACCCAAAGCTAAAAGTGGCCCAATTTTGACGTTTTCATGAATCGGCGAGAGGAGTTGTCAGGACTTTAGCCGTCCACACGAGGGAGCCTGCAGACGTGGGCCGAAGGTGTGTGGTCACTTGTGTCCCCGCAGAACAAGACTGTCTATCTAACACCCAGTGTGACCAGCTCCCTAGAGACCACGACGGAATTACTAATGGAGCCAGAAGGAAAATGCTTTCACGTCTATAGGGGCTCATGATGGTTTTAGGTTATGGAGCTTTACGCACTTCAAAGGGGTCCCGAGACTCACTTTTCTACAGCAGATCGTTTCTGGGATTTCGACTGATAATTTAATGCCATCTTGGTTTCCATGCCTGTGTAAATAGCAACACCTGTAAAGCAGAAAAGTCAATGTTAGAACAATCACACAGGCAGATCTCGCCTTCACATACGAAGTCACACACAGCAACAGTAAAACTGAATTGTGGACAAATCATACTTTAAATTTCATTAGGCAAACTAGCTGTTCATAAAAAGAGTCCCACAACAGGATTCTTCAGACTAAAGAAATACTTTTTTTTTTCCTGCATGGAGATTAATCTCTTTTTCTTGAAGATTAGATTTTACTATATTGGGTTTTCTGAAACAGGGCACACATGCATACTTTTAAGTTGTCTCAATTAAAAGACAAAAATAACCCACAGAGACGGGAGATACTACCAGAGAAATGCAGCCTTTAAAAGAAATCTCCTGCGGAACTGTGTTGTGTGAGTTCTCTCATGGACATAAATTTATGTTTCTGAATCAGAAACCGCAGACACTCAATACGCAAGCAACCCTCAGACACCACTGCCTCGTGGGTGGTGGTGATCCGCCAGGACGGGTTTTCTTAGGCTGATGACCCCTGCCACAGGGCCCAGCTCAGAGCATGGCGAGACGCGTTCACGGCAGCACGACGGACTTTAACTGCTCAATGCACCCTTAATTTTAGAAGCTGTTAGGGCGCCTGGGTGGCTCAGTTGGTTGGGCGACTGCCTTCGGCTCGGGTCATGATCCTGGAGTCCCTGGATCGAGTCCCGCATCGGGCTCCCTGCTCGGCAGGGAGTCTGCTTCTCCCTCTGACCCTCTCTCTCTCTCTCTCTCATTCTCTCTCTCAAATAAATAAATAAAAAAATCTTAAAAAAAAAAAATTTTAGAAGCTGTTAGTAATGATTCACTGAGACACTGACCAAAGATCTTCTCGGTGTTCTTCAGTGTGGCTCCTCTGAGAAGCAAGTTCTCCGACCCCAGGGGCCTGCAAAGATAGGAGGAGCAGAGTAGGGCAAGGGGGCGACAGAAGCAGGTACTCGAGGGTGGGAAACCAAGGCCTGTGCCTAACAGACTTGGTTTCAAGAAGCGATCATTTAAACATGGAGTAGCTTATATTTGGATTACGAAAGTTAGCCTGGCTCCGTGTGAGAGTGTGGCCTCTGCCCTGGGAGGTAAGACCTGCTGTGCGGAAGGACCCAGCGGGTGGCTCTTCGAGGTGCCCGCTCTCTGGCGGGGCCTTGTCAGGAATGCGGGCTCCCAGCCCACCCAGACCAACTGAAGGGCCCCGAATTTCTGAGAAGGTGGTGTCTGTGACTCAAGAGGATTCAGCTGTTCCCAGCACATCCTCAGGGAGACTCCACGAGTCTTGCGAGATCCGGTCTTACTTTCAAACATGGGAACACCGTGTGCATTCATCCACACGGCAGTCAAATGCACAAGGACCCTCTGCATGCAGGTGGCCTCTAAATCTGGAAGCTCCCTTGCACCTGCTACTTCGGGGAAGCAACAACCAAGGAAGTTTAAGATCACTCATGAAGAACAAGCAGGCCCTAAGCATTCAAGACTCAACAGTGAGCAACAGACCACGTCTCTGCCTTTCGGGGTTCGTGTTCTTGGGACTCCCCTGTTGGTGGATTCCTCATTGCTTCTCATTTCCCAAGAGTAGAAGAGAGTAAGAAGCAGAATGCAACTCTGCAATGTTGCTGCTACCAGCATTCTACGGATTCCGTTTGCAGGTGAAGGGACCCCGTGCGCTTGACTTTTCAGTGCACGAAATGTCCCATCACCACAGTAAGTGCAGAGCCTACTGAACGCCACAGACTTAGGCGTGCTCCGTCTAGTCAGCTGTCGCAGCTCGGGGCCAGATCCGGCTGAGGATGAGGGCGGGAGGCTGCTGCCCCAGGGGACACCTGATCCGGCGCATCTGCCCAGGGCAGCTCCACGGTCTCGGCCCTCCCTAAGTGCCACAGACGCTCTGGGGCTGCCCACTCACTGTCGGTCCTCTCACAGGGACTGCAGCCTCTGCAAGCTTACAATGCCCATTGAACATGCTTATGAAAACAAATGGCCCTTTTTAAAAGTGTCTTTGAGGGCGCCTGGGTGGCTCAGTTGGTTGGGCGACTGCCTTCGGCTCAGGTCATGGTCCCGGAGTCCCGGGATTGAGTCCCGCATTGGGCTCCCTGCTCGGCAGGGAGTCTCCTTCTCCCTCTGACCCTCCCCCCTATCATGCTCTCTCTCTCATTCTCTCTCTCAAATAAATAAATAAAATCTTTAAAATAAATAAATAAATAAATAAATAAATAAATAAATAAATAAATAAAAGTGTCTTTGGGAGGTCAAAAAATAATTTATTTTAAAAAGTACTTTGCGGGGCACCCAGGTGGCTCAGTCGTTAAGCGTCTGCCTTCGGCTCAGGTCATGATCCCAGGGTCCTGGGATCGAGTCCCACATCGGGCTCCCTGCTTGGCAAGAAGCCTGCTTCTCCCTCTCCTACTCCCCCTGCTTGTGTTCCTGCTCTCGCTATTTCTCTCTCTGTCAAATAAATAAATAAAATCTTTAAAAAATAAATAAATAAATAAAATTAAAAAAAATAAAAAGTACTTTGCTTCTAGTTTGGACAGGAGGACAAAGAAGTACCACTGTGAACGGATGAAGACTGCGATATATAATTCATCACCGTTCACATCACAAATTTATGAATACCTGTAATACCCAAATATTAAAAGCCTGCTGAATAGTGTGAGTACTTAAAGAGCAAAAAAGAATTAGTATCAACATGTGAAATATATTAGTTATGACCTTCCCAAGCTACTCAGCATTAAACTTTGTCTGAACGTGAAGCAGGAAAAGCCGACAGCGTTTATTTCTTCTGCTTCGTCCCAGCGGCACTCTGAGTAAATCCAAATCTACTTCATCTTCCAGCAGTACTTCTCACAAGACACAGAAATGCAGGTTGTTTCTGCACAGAAACTAGGAACATCCTGTAGACTAGCATCTGTTTCGGGAAGACCACAGCCGTGCCTCCACGACCTCTCAGAAGCACCGTGAACATGCTGATGGAGCTTGGTCATGATCCATGAAGCGCACAAACCATTTCCATGAAACACACAATTTCAAGAGGGGCCCTAGGGTCTTACATTTATTACCATCTATTTCCTATTGAGATTATTTCTACTTCTAGGCAACCGTTTTCCTTGACACACAAGGTAACACCAGGACTTTCCACCGCTTAAGTGGAAAGAAAAATGATTTCTCCAACACAGGAGAGGCAGGGGTTACAGAAAACGTCAGCTCCAAATCCTACTCCAAGTCAACTTCCTACCCTGTCCGTCTCGATCACCTCGACAGCAAAGACCCACCAGACCCGGACACTATGTCCAGACGACGCACGCCCTGGGGACGTGGCGAACCGGTGACGGATGAGAGCGGACCACACGCGTCCAGCACTGGCTGGCTCTGGGGCGCTGCCACCTCGTGGGTGCGGGTCCCTGTCACAACCTGTGGGTGTGATGGATCCCAGACCGCTATGATGAAGCAGGAGAGCACACCCACCTGCCACCTACACGGTCCCTAGATGAGACACATCCCCTTAAATCTAGACAGAATCTAGAACGAAAACAGTGTCCCAGGGATGATCTCGAGGAGACGATACATTCCAGTAAGATGGCCTCAAGTCAGAAACGGCCCAGCTTCGTGGCAGAACCTCATCCATAAAGGCTGAAGGGCACTTCTCGGGGCAGCGGCTCACTGTCAGATGGGCTCCTAACACTGCTTCCGATGAGCGCCATCAGCTTGTTGGCACCAACAGCTATGCTCATAAGAGAAACCAAAGAAGACAGCAGGACCTGGACCTTTGCTAAAGCAGAACTCTACTTCCCAAACCCAACGGAGCAGCAACAAGGAAAGCCTCTGATCGGAAACAGAATTCCCTGTAATCTGACAGCACGGATGACAAGAGTGCCGCTGTCTCACCTCACCACGGGGTCGTTCTGATCGTTGTAGACGTTGATGCGGCCGACGAACCTGGCAACGAGAAGTCAGATCAGTGCCACGCAGCTGGGGCGGGAGGGGGGCCGGCCACGTGCCGTCCGCACCCGTCTCCAGCTTCCAGGGCGGGAGCCCGCTCCGCTCCAGGGCTGCGTTCCTGCTCAAAAGCTCATTGGCTTCCTCCCCGTTTCTTCTTTTACTTTCTGTCCTCATTCGCCCATGACTCCAAGGATTTTCCTTAAAATTGGTTCCTCAAATTACAGAAAATCACTTTTTCTTCAATAAACTTAGTTCCGTTAAGCCAGTCCAAATATTTGCACAAATAGCTACACATTTTAATGTTGCTGAACTATGAGAATATTAAGTGAACTGTTTTATTTCTGGCTCGGTCTCAATTTTTAAGCAGCGACGTACATGCTTTCCAGACGGGCGGGGTGGAGAGCAGACAGCAGCTGGGGCAGGGGGAGCGGCGGCGACAGGAACGCCGCCCAGACTTACTTGTACAGGTCGGGCTGGGGCTGCTCACACTCAATCGTGGCGTGCAAGCCGTCTATATCTTCTTCAGTATGAAACCCCTTCGTGTCCTGAACGGCATAGTGGGTCTGCGGATCGACAAGAACGGTGAATTCACAACCCAACAAGGGACGCGCAGCTGACAGCCGGCGCCTGCCGTGCCTGTAACTAAGCCCGAGTCCGGAGCCTCGGTGCCGTGTCAGAGAGAACTATGAACACGGAAGTCACGTACCAGGAAACGCAGACTAGGGTGTGGGGATGTGAACAAGTGACAGAAGCACAAGGCTCCACCGGCCCGCTCACCCACTGCCCTCAAGCCCTGGGAGAGCTTCTTCAAAACGGGACACCTGCATCTGTCCCTGTGACGGCTACCCGTCAGGAAACAAGTCTAGGGGTCAGTGTTCCTCTTCCTCACATGCTGCCTACGTGTGCACAGGGCCGTCCCCAGCATCGCGAACTGCTCGGGCCTGGCGTGCTCCCCGCACGGCCCCGCACTCGGCATCCACCGACGGCCCCGCAAACCTGAGCGCGCCTCAGACCCTGGCGGGCTCGCGGGACACCGACTGCCCAGCCGCCCCCGGCTTCCGATGCAGTGGGTCTGGGGGGCCCGAGAACGGCATTTCTAACATGACCCAGGCAGTGTGGATGCACCGGCCCGGACAGCATCACCAACGGGAACAGGTGGGCTGGGAGCCCGAGCGCGAGGGCCTGTGGAGATAGCGCGTCTCTGAATGTCCGCTCATCTTCCCGGCAGTCAGGTGCTGGGCGGGAAAGGGCGCCACAGGTCAAAACAGGCGGGACGTAAGGCACAGCAGCAGTGGCTTTTAGAACACGCTGGGGCCCCTACTGCACACGTGGGACATCAGGAAATTTTCTAAGTACATCCTACAAGAGCCCCTGCAAGACAGGTCTGTCCCCATTTAAGGACGTGAAAACTGCAAAGGTTAAAAATGCCTGCCCAGGGGCGCCTGGGTGGCTCAGTCGTTAAGCGTCTGCCTTCGGCTCAGGTCATGATCCCAGGGTCCTGGGATCGAGCCCCGCATCGGGCTCCCCACTCAGCAGGGAGTCTGCTTCTCCCTCTCCTACCCCCCCTGCTTGTGTTCCCTCTCTCGCTGTGTCTCTGTCAAATAAATAAAATCTTAAAAAAAAAAAAAAATGCCTGCCCAAGGTCACACGGGCCGTGACCGTGACCAGTGCAGGAGCCCTGGTGTCTTTTACGGGAGGAGCTCAGTAACTCCAGCGCCCAGCCCTGGTCAGATGTGCAGATGTGACGTCAGAGAGCACACAGGACGCTGAGCACAACTGCACGAGAGGTGCTAGCCATGCTGGGGCATCCCTCCCGCGGGACGGGCACGAGGGGCCACCCGGTGCCAACAGCCGGGGTCCACGTGGCTCACCGGGTGTCAGGGACATGGGAACGTGATCCCCACACTCAGACACCTGACACCACAGTCACCTGGCTCTCCCGGGGGCTTCCACCCCCCACAAACACCATCGATTGTGCCAGAATATTAGCCCTCTCGGGACGCCTACATAGGAAAGGTGCCCCAAAAGTCCCACAGGGTTTATACAATGATATGAATTATCCATAAAAGAAAGAAAATATCTCTTTCCCACCATAGAAATCCCACCATTAATTGCCATTGACCAATGCCTCAGACATGGTTGGGTCCACTGAGCCACGCTCACTAATTTCTTAAACTCCTCGGAAGCTCCCATTGTTTTAAAAATAATGAAATCTTTAAATAGTGGTATGTTCTATTCTTTTGCGATTGTTAAAGTTTCGTAGCACCAACTGGCAGTACAGAATTCCATACTGAGTATAAGAACTTAATTCTAAGTTCAGAAAATCCTTATTAAGATATTTGAATGAGGGCGCCTGGGTGGCTCAAATGGTTAAGCGTCTGCCTTCGGCTCAGGTCATGATCCCAGCGTCCTGGGATCGAGTCCCGCATCGGGCTCTCTGCTCCTTGGGAGCCTGCTTCTCCCTCTGCCTCTCTCTCTCTCTGTCTCTCATGAATAAATAAATAAAATCTTTAAAAAAAAAAAAAGATATTTGAACGAGAGGACACTCATTAAAGTGATAGTCCTCAAAAATCTAGACTCCCATGTGACTTTTCACATAATTCCATCCAGTGAAGACACTAATTTTGACCAGTAAAATGAAAATTTTCCAAATTCCCACAATCTACTCCTTGCATCCTGGTCCCTCCACTCAGTGACACAGCTAAGAACTAACATGAAGTCACTTCTGTTAACCCGAGTGGTTGGTGGCTATGGACCCTGAGGGGGAACAGGCAACGGTGGGACGTGGGGAGAATCAAAGTGAGGAGCCGTGTGGCCGGCCCAGCTCCCCCGGTTTCTCCGTAACCCCCGGGAACACTGGGTTTGCAACCACGGTGCCCCGCGCGTGGCCCCAAATGAAAGGCACGGTACTTTGTGACTGGATTCTCCATCTAAGCTGGCGGTGGTCACGTGGCAGGTCCCATCCCCGCGGCTGCTGGAGAGGAAGATCAAGTCACAGGGGAAGGTCTCGTCCTCCTTGACCATGACGATGTCCCCGACCTGCAGGACAGACAGACAGCCTCGGTGTGGCAGCCCCTGTGGTGCAGGGGCCTTGGTGTCTGCAGGCAGAGGTATGGATGGGAAGGCACTCTAGGGAAGGACTGTGTGCCGGGATTCTGCCCAACCTGTGGAAAGACCATGTGAGGGTCTCGATGGACCAACTTTAGACCCACGAAGCATCAAAGCGTATTACGATGGAATATTCTGCAGCGAAAACAAAGACAAACTCCCATAACCCGATTATCCTTGACTGAGCCCAAGCCGGACAAGTTCAAGTGTTTGTTAATGAGTCTGAGTGGGAATTATTCCTGCAGGAAGGTGTCGATCTAGAAAATTCAACTGGTGGGAGTGAACAGCTGTGATGGGTGGGTGGGGGGAGGGGTTCCTGATGCACAGGAGGGGATGGGACTCAGAGGAACGGGCTGAATGGAGGACCAGTCCCCAAATGCAGCCTATGTGATTCCATTTACGCTGTGACAGTCTTGAGATAACGTGATCTTAGCGACGGACCACTGGAGACTCTTCTCGAATGGCCTTGGGCACCTCCGCCGGCCTGGCCCTGTCTCACACTGTCCGTGCAGAGCCCTCTCGGCTCCAACTGGCCGGCTACAGAACAGACATTTCCCATAGGAGATCAAGGCATTAAAAATGCAATTTTCTGCTGGTTGATGCTATTTAGGTCTGTTTATTAAAAGTATAGAAGGCTTTGCCAAGGAAATATGGTCATTAAGGGGAAGTACGTGAAGGGCTTAGGGTCTGAATTAGTCTGTTAATATGTGCACAGGGCCCCACCAGCATTCCGTTCCAGAGCCCGTGACGGCCAAGAAATCATCACCAGTCCAGGTAAAGTGAGGGGAGCTCAGTCAGAAGTCCTAAAACACCTGGTCAGGAAAACTTATAAAATAAAGAAGATGCAGGAGCACCTGGCTGGCTCAGTTGGTGGAGCATGAGACCCTTGATCTCAGGGTTGTGAGTTCAAGCCCCATGTTAGGCATAGAGATTACTTTAAAAAAAAACTTAAAAAAACAAAAACAAAAACAAAGAAAATGTTGCTTAAAATCTTAAAAATACATACAATAGTGTGTATGATACATGTTGGACTAGGTTCACAAAGATGGCCATGTGCTGGTGACATGTGAGCAGGCCTTCAGGTGGGTTTTGGTTGGGTGGAGTAGGGGGGATGGGGTGGAGAGGGAGGGGAAGTGCGGGTAGGGAGAGGGGATGGGCATGGGGTGGGGGATGGGCACGGGGTGCGGGGATCAGGGGCTTCAGAGATGATACGCAGCCGGGCATGAGGAGGAGGCAGGAGGGCCCAGCCGGGCTCCATCCCTGGGCTCACAGCTGACACTCCCCAGGGACAAGCCTTGGCGTCCACACCGCCAGCTGCTGCACACGCAGATGCTTCCCACTGGCTAGTGCAGGTGTGAAAACCAGCCATATGAGTGACATAATCAAACGTTTAAGCAGATACCGATGCATCAGTTACACTCACAGCTCACTGCAACCGGGAATGAAAACACAACCTTCAGTGAGCTTTCCGTTCCTCATCTCAGAGTTTCCGTTCTAGGACAAGTTTTCCAACAGCGTCCTAGAGCTTCCTCTGTCCTGACTGGCTGGAACAATCTCCTAAAGTTCAGGCAACCCTGATGGGGTCTGCGGAATTAAACTGCTCTAAAAAAGAAAGCTTATTACAACTTAAAATGAGTAAAATTAAAGTTAAGGAAACAGTGGTAGGTGCTTAGCTTTAGCGAGAAGGGTTTGGGGATGTGGTCGGGACTGTACCCAGTAAAGAAGCAATTCCAGGCACAGGTTTGGCTAAATTAAAACCCTGCTCATTGCTGCTTTTTGGCTTTTAACTGTTCCCGGTTTTGGCTGAAGAAATGCGCCAGTGTTGCTTACCCTCAGCTTTCGGCTCTGCTTCCGCACCAGCTTGCCGTGCTGGATGAAATGCACAGGGCACTGGTTCATGGCGTTGTCTGCCTTATGGCGAAGCCAGTCCTCATAGCCCTAAAGGGGAGAGAAGATGCCCATGTGGTGGAGCCGAAGTCCGCTGAGAGCCCTCAGCCCTGAGCCAGCCGCTCTGGACCCGGCTGGATGGGCCGTGACCATGGGTACCCACTTCTTCACGGCCCCTGGCACCTTCAGAGGCTTCTGGACATTCTCCTGTGGGACACATGTCTACTGTCTGTGCTCGACCACTGGGATGGCCACGCCTAGCTGCTCACTGTCAGCGCCCTGGCCGAGGCCTCACTCAGGCAGGAGGACCAGGGTGGGGGGGTCTCCCGTTCTCCTTCCTGCAGGCCCAGGCGTGAGCCTCACCTGGTTCCCTGACCCAGTGAGTGTGTCACAGGCCCCACAGCACATGTGTGCAAATGTGTGTGGGGGGGCTCAGAGGAGAAGGGTCTGAGCTGGCC
This sequence comes from Neomonachus schauinslandi, assembly GCF_002201575.2. Classification (NCBI taxonomy): domain Eukaryota; kingdom Metazoa; phylum Chordata; class Mammalia; order Carnivora; family Phocidae; genus Neomonachus; species Neomonachus schauinslandi. The sequence continues at coordinate 1,129,244 of NC_058405.1, forward strand.
CCCCAGCGGATGCTCAGCGCTTGCCCGGAAAGGAGTAGGTGACACCACGGTAAACGGCATGAGGGGGCAGGATCGGACGTGGGTGGGGACAGGGGCCAGGGCCAGGCTGGCCTGGAAGGTTGAAGACAGTGTGGGGCATGCAGAAAGCCAGGCAGGGTGGGCAGCCTGGGAGGCTGTGCCCAACTCACTGAAGTCGCTGGAGATTTGAACAGAGGGGGTCAGATGCGTTTGGCGCCCAGGGGGGACGAGGCACATCTGGGGTTAGCAGATGCCAGGCTCCCCAAAGGGGCTTCCTGAGCTGCAAGGAAGGGAATCGGATCCCCTGTATGTGTTGGCTGGGGTCACCAGGGAACAGGGCTGAGGAGGGGAGGGCTGAGGGCATCTGAGTTGTCCAGGGTAGGAGCCAGAGTGTGGAGGTGTCCTGAGGTCGGGGAAGGTGAGGAGGAGAGAGATAGGGGGCAGGTGGAGCGGTGGGAAGCCAGGGGCTCACTCATTTCAATCACTGCACCTTCCCCCGCAATCCCCCCCCTCCACAACAAATGTGCTGCCCATTGCCTCACTGAAGAACAACCTGTCCCTAGTTTTTCTTCCCCAAAGAGGCGGGCAATGAACATCCCAGGACGCATCGCCGGGCCTCTGTGGTCTATTCTGAGATGCATATAATACACACTAACTGCATTCACGGCCTCCACTCCATCAGTTACTGCCGAATGGTTTTCCAAGATGGTGCCACCATGCTCCCATCAGCAGCAGGTGCATGCGCTTGACCACATTATCATCCTTGGTTGCTCTTCAGGCTTTTACATTTAAAAGACAATCTAATGGTATGAAGTAAAATCATTTTTGTTCAAATCTCTATTTCCAGATTACTGATGAGTGAGATATAAAACCCAAATTGAAATGAAGACACATCCTTAAATGCTCTTCACCGTTCTATATTAAAAAAAATACTTCTGCAGACATTCTCGTACTGAAGATGAGCAGGGCTGGCAGAACGCGGCCCGGAGGTGCTCTTTACACACAACTAGAAGGTAACCTGATTCCGTTCTACGTTTTTTCCTCAATCTAGAGAAAATCACTCTGCGGTACTGACATACCACTGTCATCCAGTGGCTGTTCTCACGTAAAATACATGTTTCGTTTTCTTTATTTTTATTTAAAGACAAACATCAGAAAAGCATGGCTTTGTCAGCAAGAATTGGACCATCAATAATGTCACTAGAAGCTGCCATTTTACAAATTATCCAGATCTCCCAAATGAAAAGTCGACCTATCAACCCTGAAATGCAAACATCATTAGGTTCAACAGCCTGCAGCAGATAAGGGACTTGTTTCTGGAACATATAATGAGTTCTTGCAACTCATCAATCAAAAGACAAAAAACCCAATTTTAAGATGGATGAAGGACTTGATGACATGTTTCTGAAGAAATACACACAAACGGCCAATAAGCACGGGAAAAGATGCTCAATATCGTTAGTCACCAAGGAAGTGCACACCACAAGCACAGAGAGCTGCTCCGCACCCACACGGCGGAAGACAGAAGGCGGACCGGCGGCTGGCAGGGGCTGGGGCGGGGACGCCAGGGCCTGCTCGCGGGTACAGGGCCTCCTTCCGAGGGGATGGGAATTTTCTGGATCCAGACAGAGCTGATGGCTACAGCACAGAGATGGCCAGATGAACACTGGACATAACCGAGACATGTTCTTCTCCCTGTCAGCGACCGGGAACGGGGAGAAGAGCCCGAGGCACGCCCTGAGTTAGGAGTGCACAAGCTCGCTTAAGAAACCACAGCCCGGGCTCTGGGCACAGCGGGTCCTTGCGGTTCAGACAGTTCAGAGTGTGGACAGGCTAAGAAACTCTTCTAAAAATCGATTCCATCTCTTGGTTTCCTCCTCAGACTCACAGGATGCCACCCTAGCTGCTACGTTTCCTAATCTCTCTTATTTTAGCTCAAGTGTCAATCTAAGACAATTACCAAAATGAATTTCTAGAACTTAGCTAAATTTCCTGTGAACTAGCTAAAACAAACCAGATCATCTTGCTTTGGATAGAAGGCAACATTATATAATGAGATGGCGCTGCCCTCCCTTTCTCTGCAGACGTCTTACCTGTTTGATAGCCGTGACGGTGATGACAAAGAACAGCGGAAGCCCACTGGTTACGGGGCTCGTGGGGGTGTCGATGATCAACTGCAATTAAAGCAGAATTACAGAGCCTCAAAGCACGTCCTAGCGACTTAGACTGGCTGGCCTACGACACCAACAGAAACATCTGCTTTCGCTTATTTTAAACTCACTTTATCCCCTCACTAGAGATAAGTCAGAGTAGGGGTAAGTCACTCTATTTACCACGAAAGTGAGGGTGATTTGCTCTAGTTCAGGGACCTGCTTAAGGAAACCACGCTAACAGCGGCAAAGACGGAAGTCTGACTGTGGCGTGCATTTTATTTTAATTCACTGCTCTGCTTTTGGTCCCACACTTCAATTACATTATTTGAATAACTTAATGTTGGGGACATTCTAAAAGTCCTTCTGCTGTATTTTGCATGATTGAGAAAAATGAGATTGCTAGTCTTAAAACACATCAGATCCCTGCTCCCTCGTTCAGACCCCACTGTGGTTTTCTCTCTTCTCGCTCTCCCCACGTGCACTTAGGAGGAGGATCCACCCAACAACGCTTAGCGTGGCTGCTCAGTTTCCCCTAAAGATCAGGGGGCTCCTGATTTTGCCTCGAGGACTGGAAGGTGGCCAGACCCAACCCCAAGGCAGACTGTTCACATGTCTGTTTCAGCTTAGATGCCTCTCTGAACCAACACAGTTGTCCATGAAGGAGACATGAAGGGCTCCAGGTCCCTCCTCTTTCTCGTTAGCAAACCATAGTTAATCTCCTGAGAATAAAGCGTTGCTTATTAGACTTTACACTTGAGGTGATTAAAAAAAAGACAGCTGGTCTTACCTGTACCAGAAATATGATAAGAAAATAAAAGTTGGCTATTCTTCTGAATTGTTCAAATAAGTTCTTGGGTATGAAGTTCCAAAATGTGTACTGTATAAAAGAAAAACAAAAACGTGTCATTTTAATCACATTTTACTTTTTTAGTGTCTACTACATGAGGACCGCACTGGATTTCAAAGCACAAAATGTTTAGTTTTAGATACAGAACTCACAAGTCAATGTTTAGGGTGTTCTGTAGGTATTTTATCCATTTGCTGACCACAAAAATGAACAGCTAACATAGAACAGGTATTCCAAAAGAGCACGAGTTACCCAACCCCAGGTAATCCCATGTCCTGAAAAGCAGCCTAACGCTAGTTTCACCATTAAAATATGTTTCATAAAGCGTAAACCTCTGATCGTTAACACGTACGTGCTAACGATCGGCATTCCTCCCTGAATACTTCCTTCTCTTCTGTCTGTGACAGCGTCACTGGCTGGTCACAGAAAGCGACACTCCAAGTCAGCGTCGCGAGGCCGCCGTGTCCCAGGGCGGAGACGGCCCCACGCACACCTCCTCGCGTGCAGGGAGTGGAGGGCGGACAGGGGAGTCCTGGCCACCACCTACCCTCCAGACTTCCCATCTTTGCCTCAGGAGACCAGTTTCCTTACCTTCTGCATTGAGAACAACAATGTCCCGGATGTCATTACCCCCAGTAAACACTGTGTTGGTGTTTGTCTGTTAGCTCTCTGCGTACTGCCCGGCCCCACCGCGTCCAGCCCCCCAGCACCCTTCCCCTCCGTGTACTGCCCGTCCCCACTGCGTCCGACCCCCCAGCACCTTTCCCCTTCCGCGTACCACCAGACACCTGGCATCTACAGGCCATATGTTTGGCAAACATTTCCTCAGTCAGTGGCTTAACAGTGTCTTTTGAAGGCCAGAAAATTTTAAGTTCTGAATTCAACTGTTTGCTGCTGGCCTTGGTCTTATGGTTCGTAAGTCCCAACAGATTCTGTTGGGAGTTTTCTTTGGGATTTTTCCCACAGACCTTCATGCCACTTGCCTTGTTTCTTCCTGCCCAGTCTGCCTATCCTGCACCCCTTCCCTTCCTCACTGTATTAGCCACGACATCCAGTAAAGCCGTTGAATGGGGTGGCAAGAGGGAAATCGGCATCGTTCTCGGTCCTGGGGTGAAAGCATCTCAGTTTTCACCATCAGGGATAGTATTAGCTATGGGTCTATTACAGATGCTCTTTATCAAGTTGAAATTCTCCTGCATTCCTAGTTTGCTGAAACTCTTCATCAGCAATGGTGCTGGATTCCGTCAAGCACGCACAAGGCTTTCTCCATCTGAGTGCAAACAGACTGAGAACCAAACAGAAGGTCTCCTGATCAGAAATGTAGCCACAGACACTAAGAGAGGGTAGAGAACACAGAGCTAGATCTTCTTCACCTCCGTTTCTCCATTACAGAAAAACAAAAACAGAAACCAACCCCGACAGCCAATTCTCCCAAAATATAGACAATGTGTCCCCCCCAAACCCCCCCAAAAAACAAAACCAAAAAAGCCATGTTTTGAATTCTTAATTTGCTACCCTACCTCGGGATAATTTGGCCACTCTATGGAATTCAGAAAATATTTACTCTTTGTTCCACCGCAAAACACACGGCCTTTGTGGAGTCAGACCCCGTATCCAACATGGTCTTGACACTTAAAAATCAAGTAAATTTTAGCAAATTATTTCAGGACCGTGTTCTAGTTTTTCCTGTATAAAGTAAGCACGCTAGCATGAGCCCTGAAGGAGTGCAGCTGGGTTCAAAGTTCTGGCTTAAACTGGTGCTGAAAACATAACGGGACATTAAAATTCTATAGCTCGACAAACAGTACAAACACAAGGAAACTTTTCACATTTTTAAGAAAGATAAATAAGTTTTTTTCTTTTAAATGGGCCATAATGAAAAAGTCACTTTCCATCAACTTTTAAAAGGAACGTAAGTTATTAGGCAGTCACAGCATTTATGCCTCATTTTCGTGTTTCTGTGACCAGCCTGGAATGATCCGTGATCCTTCACAGATTTCCTGATTCCAAGATGGAACTGTTTTTAAGGCCCCACCCCGTGAAACTGACCTACTGCCCAGCACCCACACCCATACTCACTATCTGTGAATCAAAAATGTCCCCAAGGACCTATAATATGTTACTCAGTACCAAAATCACATTAATGGAAAAAGCTCCCACTTAAAACCCCATCTTCCTGGGGCGCCTGGGTGGCTCAGTTGGTTAAAACCCCATCTTCTGTCTCCCGAAGTGTCTACAGATGAAAACCCAGTGCTGTTCAGGATCTGCTTCACAACACTGGTGGAGGACCGTGGGACCCGGGGGGAGCCGCTGGGGTGACAAGGGCGTGAGAGCCTCATCACACCACCCTCTGACCTCTTACACATTCTTGAACGTTTCCACGTTAGAAAGCTTTCGTCTTATACGTGTAATGAGATAAAACAGAATGTCACCTGCTTCCGAATGGAAAAACCCTAGAACATCACGTGAACGTCTGGTCTTGTCCTATTTGAGTGTGCCGTTTCTGGACCCCTTTCAGCATCCCAAATCTAGTGTGCCCGGGGCTGGCTCAGATTTGGAACTGAAAGCCACTTAAATGATTGCTTCCCGCTAATCAGGCGTGGAGAAGCCACACGGCAGCTTAAACGTTACATCTTGTAATCCCCTTATTTCACAGAATAAATCACCATAATGAATCATTACTGCTGATTATTAGCGTGGTCAAAAAGAGGGTCACTGATTCCGGATGGCGTATGACAAGAAAAGTGAAAACCAGTGAGCTAATCTGAATGCGAGCGGGTGCGCGGGAAGATGAGCACCACGCGGGCGGAATACGGTAAACGGGCACTGGGTGACACACGAGAGCCGGCAAGCGGAGGACGGAGGGGCCACCGCACACGCTTTGTCCTCCTTACGTCTGGGGAGCTGAGTGTCTGAGCGGACACGGGGCCACGATGTCACGCGCTCCGCGGACCCTGGCGTGGTATCAGGCCCTGGCTCCCGCGGCCGTCCCGGCAGCAGGCGGCACGTAGTCCTGGGGTCCCCGGGCTCAGCCACGTGCCTGGGGTGAAGGGAGGCGGCCGGAGCACCTCCCTTCACCCCGATGTGGAACAGCACGGGACAGCTGCTATTCCTCGCTTTTCGCTCACACTGCCAACACTTCACACAGGAGGGTCTGCGAGCAGGACACCTGACCAGCACCCGGCTCGGTTCTGCGGTGGTCACCGTGGTTCTGTGAGTCGCTGGGAGCGTGGATCAGGACAAAGAAGAATGTGGCCCACCTGGTCTACCCCAGAAATGTGGTGGAAGGAAACCAGAGATAAGCCCTGGGCACTGTTCGCTGCCAAGCGCTGGGAGGTCGGACGAGAACATGGGGGAAGCGGCCTCGGCTCTGCGGGACCTGAGCACGGGCCCGGCACCCAGCCGTGCACAGAGCCCCGATCGCCCCTAGGACGTGTCCGCGTACCCGGAGTTGGGCTTCCTCATTCGTGTACGACTGGGAGACCGGGATGTAAAAATAGAAAATTACGCCCCATTCTGGATCCCCGATGTCAGAAAAATGAGTGCACATCGTGACGGGCCAGTGAGAAGTAGTGCGGGTGCTGCAGGTACCACGGGTGCCACGGGGAAGGTGCGGGCTCAGCGGCAGATGCGCAGCTGAAGGTCGATCCACGGGCTTTGTTCTGAGGCTGGTTCTTCTCCATTGGGCCGCGCTTCACTCGAAGTCCGCAGGAATGCCGCCCATCCACACCTCGTTGGAAAAGGTAATCTTAGCCTGCCAACGATCACAGGTGACGCAGCTTTCTCGAAGGTACGGACAGACAGCATAGCCTGAGCCCCGCGTGTAACCGTAGTGTCCTGAGGTCAGAGCTGGCAGCCACACGCATCCTGTGCCCCAAGGACAATCTCGTGAAACTGATGGAGCCGTGGCCGGTCCTTCTCCTGAAGCTGGGATCTGCTTGCCCGTGAGCTCGAGCAGCCGCTGGGTGCACGCGGTCAGAGGCAAAGGGAAGGGGATGCGCTGGGGAGTGGGCTCTCGTTTGTCCTTCATCCCAGACACCTGCCCAGGGTGTCTCCCAGAAAGAAACCCGAACCCTCATCAATCACTGAGGCCAACATCGGCCCACCCGTGGAACAGGTCCACGTCGAGCATGGCGGGCTGGCTTTTTCACCCCCGTGTGAAAGCTCTCCGACTGAACACGATCAAGCTTGCGGAGCGAGGCTTCTCTGCCTGGACGAGTCTTAGCTGGTGGCCTTCTTTTAAGATAAATGTGTTCTTCCCAAGAAAGCGTACATACATTACAACACACATTCTCCACACCTGCTGGGACTTAGGTTTTACCAATTACGTTGCTTATGCCGTACACCCTGGGCTGTTTTTAAATGAAAGCAATTATGGGCTCTAGCTGCTGGCAGACGTCACGGCTGCCGTCCACCCCGCCAACAGAGCTCGTGCGCAGTCCTTGGCCTTCTGAGAGCCTCTTCCGTACAGACTCCGATTAGCGCAGACACTGTGCTGTATGTGATTTCTCCTTAAATGACACACCATCATCCCCCGTGCATGGGCGTTGAGCCACGAACCCCGCCTCTCCGAGGAAGGGCGAGTCCTCTTGGAACAAAGAGGAGCGAGGATGCAGGGCCCCTCCCGCTCTGAGCGGGGACACAGGCTCCGACCGTCTGTGTGGCCTCAGCCTGACCTGCCTCTTACAAGGATGTTGACTCAGTTCTTCCTGCTCTGAAGGAGCTTTCCTGAGAAGGACCCACTGTGAAAAACCTCGGGATGCTGCACGTCTGTCTCAAACGCTCCTTCCTCCACCGCTCCGTCAAAAACGGAGACAGCGCTGGGGGCCCAGCGCGGGTAGGGCGCTGGGGACATGGGTGCCACCCCAGGGAGAGAAAAAGTGGGAAGACGACAAGGCACCTCAGAATCACTGTGGGAGTATTTGGAAGAAAAAATGAAGATAATCAACTGGCTCTACAACTTGAGTCAGAGCACGAAGGGTCAAGAACAGGACTGAGAAATCGCTGCTTTTGGTTGTCTCCCCTAAAACACTGACGGGGCTTTTTGTCCTAAACAAAGCATCCTTCAGCATCTGGCTATATTCCACCAAATGCATCAGGAAGGCCCTTGGACGGCCTCAGTCAACCAGAGGCCTTATCTTCCAGAAGGTTCCTCCGCACAGCCCTGTGCAGAACTTCCCACATCGACCCGAAAGGCACTGGGGGCTTTGTCCCTAGAGGGAGAAACCAACCGCAGCGGGAAGCCATCGGTGGCCAAAGGGCCCGACACATGTCCTGCTGGCTGGACACTGGGCAGTGTGAGCGGCTTTGAGCCCCGTCACCTGCCCCCGCCCTGCCCTGCTCAGCGCATGCGGCACCTGCAGCCGTGGCGTCCAGCGCGCTTCCCTGACTCTCGAAGCACTCGAACGGCACAGGAGCTGATTTTTAAGACGTGTGACTGAGGTTCCTTTCCCGTGTCGGGCCCACCGGTGACGCAGTCTTCAGTGAGCTCCAGCTGAGACCGCTCAGTTTACACAGGTCACCGCTGCAAAGACCCCGACACCCCGGGAAAGGTCCTGCTCGGCCACGTCCCCTGCACGCATCCCTCTGGGCGACCACGTACCATGCACACTGCGTGGGATTTCCGTGATGAGCAATCTGCTTGTCCACACGGCGAGTCTGGCGAATTGAAGCTAGGATCATCATCATCACTGTTATTTTCCATCACAGTTTTAAATAAAATCGGTCCATTTAAAAAAAGAGCCTTGAAGAGCAAAGCTTTCCTGTTCTCAAGTATTCTTAAACTTAGGGCAATCTCTGATAGCTTCCTGAGGAATTCGGTAGCTCTACCACACATATCCAGACACGTGGGCCACACAGGGATCTAGTGGGCCCACCACAGAGGTGTGCCCACCCGGGACACATAGCCATGTGCGCGCACACCCTCATGGATGCATGGGTGTGTGCGTCTAACGGGAAAGTTCTCCAAAATCCGGGAAGCCATCGTTTACGTTTTTTGCTCAAAGCCGTCCTGGAGAGCCACTGACTGGTGACTCAGTAAGCCTGTGAAGTGTGCCTCTGTTCCCGCGCTCCAGGCAAGGAGAACACGCGCTTCACTTGAGTGAGGACATCCCCATCACGGCCTTCCTGTGGCACTTACCACGCCACCTGACAGACTGGGACACGTGCCCAGTGCTCCTGTCGACAAGGGGCTGCACGCACCTCCTGCCACCAGGGACATTCAGTGTCATCTCTACAGGTGAGGAGACCCTGGCGGGGGTGGGACGTGGCCGGGCAGGAAACACATCAGTGGCAGAAGGAGGCCTCCCGTGTCCGTGGCATGTTAAAGAGACGTGAAGGACCGGTGGTCTAAACACAGGATGCACGTCCCACCAGCTGTGGGGACAAGCTACGGACGAGTGGGCCAGCCCCACGCAGACGCCAACAGCAGTGCTCAGTGGGGTGGGCAGCGTCCGCGGCGATGGCCCCAGGAGCAGAGCGGGTAACCGCCGTCCCCACAGGGCCCATGGGAAACAAGGTCCCAGACAGAAGCTCACCTTGGAGGAGACGATTCTGTTGTCGGGGTGCCTCTGCAGAATGTAGGCCTCAGCACCTGGGGGGGGCTCCCTGTGCCCCACGTAGATGGTCCGACTGTCTACCCAGTTCTCTTCTCCAGCACACTGTGGGAAACAGAGCGGCGTTAGTGGGGACAGCCCCCCCGAGTGCTGGCTAACGCGCGGCCTCACCCACGGAACCTGCGCCGGGCCCCACCTGCCGAGGCCTGAGCTACCCCGATCTCACTCAACCCCCACGGCCTATGCTCCCCAAGGCACCAGTCTGGGCGGGCGGTCTGCACCCCTGCGGGAGCCGGCGAAAAAGCCCTTCCAATCTGGTCATCGGGGAAGTACACGGCGGGCTCCTGCAGACGGAGTGCTCAGCACGACCCTCAGGCCTACCACAGAAGACAGCCTGTCAGACACGTGCGAGCAGGTCTTTAACGAGAGGGTAAGACTGCGAGTGCAGGACGGAGCTGTGAGCTGTCTCCCGTCTCCCTGCTCAAGGGCTCTCCTGGGAAGACGGGCGGCTGGGCTCTGACCCGTCCTCACGTTATTCAAAGGGTCATGCCCACGAGGCACAAGGTAAACATCTTCCGACCAGAAGAATCTTGACAACACTCATCCAACCCTACGCTGTCAGCACGGAGGTACCAAGACCCCACAGCTACAGACAGAAGCTAAAATAAAGCCTCACACAGCAGTCCAGCTCAGGGTCCTGTCCCCCCCCCCCCCCCGCCGCCCGGCCCGCCCAGGGTCCCGCCCCCCCCCCCCGGCCGGCGGCCCAGCTCACTCAGGGTCCTGTCCCCCCACCCAGGCCAGTGGCCCAGCTCAGGGTCCCGCCCCCCCCCCCAGGCCGGCGGCCCAGCTCACTCAGGGTCCTGTCCCCACCCCCAGGCCGGCGGCCCAGCTCACTCAGGGTCCTGTCCCCCCACGCAGGCCGGCGGCCCAGCTCACTCAGGGTCCTGTCCCCCCACCCAGGCCAGTGGCCCAGCTCAGGGTCCCGCCCCCACCCCTAGGCCGGCGGCCCAGCTCACTCAGGGTCCTGTCCCCCCACCCAGGCCGGCGGCCCAGCTCACTCAGGGTCCTGTCCCCCCACCCAGGCCGGCGGCCCAGCTCACTCAGGGTCCTGTCCCCCCACCCAGGCCAGTGGCCCAGCTCAGGGTCCCGCCCCCCCCCCCACCCCGGCGGCCCCGCCCGCTCAGGGTCCCGCCCCCCCCCCCAGGCCGGCGGCCCAGCTCACTCAGGGTCCTGTCCCCACCCCCAGGCCGGCGGCCCAGCTCACTCAGGGTCCTGTCCCCCCACCCAG